>NC_072013.1:17532949-17601949 GCF_027791375.1 Indicator indicator | reverse complement strand
AAAACAAACCCTAAGCTCTTTCCTCCATCTCTGCCACTTAGCAGTGCCTCACCTCCATGCATGTACCACAGTTCAAGCTGCTTTGGGTTACAATGATTTCCTTGAGTTTTCCTAGCAGAACTGATCACTTAGTTTATTTGTTCCTACTGATGAACTTTGGAAGGTGCTTCTGACACCGTATTATTCTGGAGAGCTGAAAGTTTAAATATGCCAAGTTCTTGGGAACTCAAAAAATGCTTCTGAAATTTAACCATAAATTCCAAAGAGCAGGTCAGACTACTTTATGACCAAACCAGAAAAACTCATATATGCAACATTATTAAATGGTGTTCTTTACAAAGTAAGAATGCTCATTAATGGCTAGCCAACTTTCTAGAACTCTTAGAGCTTTTCTCACAGGAAGATATTTTCCTACTTAGAACTTCTTAAATTCTCACAGAAAGAAAATAATTGAAATTATAATACTCTGTTAAAAAGGAAGTGTAATAATGGCTATCAGGTTGTTATCTCAGTTTTTAGAGTGTACCACTCCACTTTCTTGTTATGTTCCCTGATCCCTGTCTTTTCCAGGCTCAGTAGTGGCAGAATCAAAACAGTTTCTGTGTGTAGCATTAAAAAACATTTCTCCTACAGAATTGAGAGAACGTGAAAGCAGAAAGCTTATTCTGAGAACGTTCCAGCAGTACTCTGAGCTGTAATTGGCTCACTTTATTTGCAAAGTTCTCAAAACCAGATAAAGCAGTAAGAATGACTACTGGACATTTGAATTGCCAACAGAAGCTAAGAAATGAGCAACCTAAACACCTAGGTTCCTGTAATTTGCTGTGAAAGGTGAGCATAGAATTCCTCTGTTATAAGCAAGGCTATTCTACTATCTAGCTCCATTTACCCTTTTATTTAGAGACTGTACAATAATTTCCTTAACATAGTCATAACCTTTTTGATTAGAAAGACCATCTGATAACTGCACCAGAGAACTAAAAAGGGTAGAACAGGGAAAGGAGAGGGAAGACAGAAAAGGAACAGTACCTCATTGAGTTTCTCTGTGGCTTGGTCTATTACGGCATAAGAAAAAGAAAGAAAACTTCTTGTGCACCCATTTCCTAGATGCACATTTTCTATGGCAATTTTGGAATGAAACAGGGATTGACATTAGATAAATGCACTCTCAGTGTACTGCAAACCATTTTGGGGAAAGATTGCAGAATGAATGAGGAAGCACTGGAACAGCTACCGACTCAGATTTGGGATCCAGAGGGAGTACCACACTATACTACAAGATCTCCAGGCTGCAGGACCAGTTGCTCATACATCTCACAGCACTTTAGAAGATTAGTTGTCAGCAACCAAGCCCATCCACTTCAGTTTAGAGTTCTGGACAGTACTTGGATGTCTGCAAAGTTTGGGAGGGGGGAAAGAAGATTAGGAAGTAACTAAGAAGCTGCCAAAATGGCAAACATTAGACCTTGTATTAGAAGTGATAATTTGCAAAGCAAAATTTCAATCCAATTTGAAATGTACATAGTTGAAAAAAAATGGAGCAAAGGATATATAAACAAGGTTGACTTTATTTTTATTTAAATTTCACATACAGTAACTTTTACTCCAGAGACTGAGGTCAACTGATAGTCTCACAGAACAGAAAGTTTAAGATTCATTACAATTACAGATGCAGAGAGAATCTCTGAGAATAGTCTACACTTATTTTAATCTTGAAAAGCATATTAGGAACCACAGTAAGGAAAAAGCATAAAAAAGGTATCTAAAAATGTAGGTTTATTCGTAATAGTGTGGTTAGAGATTTTCCAAGACTCTCTCTATTATCAATTTCTTAATGTTTCCTTCAACTACATGTTAGACATTAGAGTAGACATTATGGCTCAAAGAAAGAAATAAGCAGTCTTGCAAGTAGTGTGGCAGGCTCAGTGTCAGCAAGTGAAATATCACAGAATACCAAGAATGTTCATGATGGAACCCACATATTTCCATGTGTATCAGGGGCATCTGTGTAAGGAATATTCCAAATCCACGGCTGATCTGTAATCCAAAACACAAACATGCTCATGAGAAATTCAGTTATTAAATGTAAAACTTCGATCCTCTTCCTTCCCTCCCTTTGGAGGAAGAAGAAAGTCAAAATTCCCACTGATTTACACATAGGCCCATGTATAGAAAAGTTAGTCACAAATAATCAGAATTCTTCAAGCCATTCTCCATACACATTCTAACGTGGCAAACTCACTCATTACTGCATGGGGCTATAAAAGTCTCCCTTTCAGAATTTGCAGAAGGTACATGCTATACTTCAATCTCTTTTCTCCCCTGCCTGTGGCTGAACATGGCATTTAAAAAGTAACTCCTCTTCTTCCTCTATCTATATGCACAAACAAGGTAATAAATCCTGAAGGTCAGGACAATGACAGCTCATTGGGGGCCAGAAGAAAAAGAAAGCCAAATCGCAGTACTACAGCTTAAAAGCAGGAATCACTGTGTTTCTGAAAGTGTTGATGTGATGAGGGGAAAAAAAAAAATTCTTGGCATTTTTTTGAGGCCTTTCCCAAGTTGCTCTAAAAAAGTCCCCTTGATGTACTTAATGTATTGAAGTATCAAGTTCCTCCCATAGGGCAGATGGTTTCCTCAGTAAGTAGGCTGTGTCATAACTAAATCACAAATATTATATTCCTCAACTATATCAAGCACCTTGTACCTTTTCCCAAGCAAAAGAAACCAAAAATCCTGAGGCTGGATCCCTTATTGTAATGTAAGTCTTCTGTAATAAACTCGATGGGGTGAATCAAAAGTCATAGGGAATCCAGCCTCAAGCTCTAAATGAAATGCTGTTCTTTTATGACAGGATCAGGTCAACTTGTCTTGGTCAGAGAGATAACAGCAATATTGCAACTGAGATGTGACAGTGGAGCTCAGTGGCGAGATAATTTTATACAACAAAACAGTAGTACTCATCTGAAATATTCTAGAGAGAAATAATTATCAAAGACACAAAGAAATTGTACTTATAAAGATATTCTGGGTAAGATCGGCTGTTGTGTTCAAGCTTTCTAAATACCAGACTAGATAATTTTCTGTATTCCTTTCAAGAAACTCTCAACACATTGCTGGCCTATAGGTTTCTTTTATCTTAGTATCATCAATACATTCAGCTTTATCATAGTCTTTCTTGTTACGACCACCTGCATCTGTTGGTTAACAACAGAGAATTTAATGAGATTGTTGTATCCATACATCTTATCTGTCAAGATATTAAGTAGTACTATCAGATACCAGATAATTTTCTTTTTAAAAATGTAAATGTTTTTCCCTGAAGATGCATCTGCTGCCTACAAATGACCTTCTGCTGTTCAGCTGACTATTGAACAATCACAATTTCTCAAAATAGCAATTTGCAAAGAGTTAATAATGTACATGTTGCATATGACATATCTGCTAAAAATTAATTAGGTCCTTTGTCATTTCAGTAGGAATTATGTCAATCCTTATTTTAAAACTGCCAGATGTAAAATGTACAAGTTATTCCCTGCAGCAAGAGGAAGATGCAAGCTATGTATATCATGCATAATAAAACTAGTTTGTGCTGGCAATTTAAAGCAGCTAGGAAGAAGTAGTCTGAAGGAAAAATGTCCAAATAAAAATTCTTTGTGCACTTTCACCTCTGACCTGTTAGGATGACATACTATTATGTTTCTTCAGGCTTCAGTTGCAGATCTTACCCTCTGAACAAGATGGATCCAATCATATACATAAAGTTAAAAAAACTGTACTGGGCATTATACTTCTACCCTCAAAAGAGACAGCCAAATTTTTAAAAAATTCTAGAGTTGACCAACCATTGAAGCAAAATACTGACCATCTAGTGAATTTTCCACCTCATGAAGATGCTCTCTACTAATAATCTGAAGTATATTTTGTAAGTTCCCACCTAGCCAAGCAAGCTTTCAGCTCCAAGTAACATGTGCTGAATCAAATCAGACAATCTAGTGGCTCCTTCTGGTCTTCATGTTTGTAATCCTAGCAAAATAATACATAGAAGTGGTCAAACTAAATGGTGACTCTGCAACTCAAGTTTCCTCTCACAGAAAGTGCTAATTTCTTTACAGTTTTTATAAAAAGCTGAAAGAAAAACAGGTTCTGCCATGTATGCAAATGTTACACTTGCACTCTGGGAGCCCATCTGAGAAAGCACCTGATGTCACACTGTCTTAAGACAGCTTCAATCTTCACATTTCAAGCTTAATGGTCAATAGTTATGCTTTTGATTCCACTTAGGAAGGACATGGAAGCCAACACAGGCTGAGATGGGTTCCAACCCCTATTTTCTGTCACCTGCACCGGTATATGAGCTACAATGACAATGTACAAAAATAGTCATCTTCTCAGAAGAAAGGATATTCTCTTAAGAGTTTCAACCATATTAAGCATGAAAGAGCATGTATTCCTTCAAAGATTCATGTAGAATGCTGGCAGTCAAGTTATTTCAAACTCCAGAAAGGCTCCATGTAGCTATCTGAAACTACCAGAGCTGGAGGCAAATATGTAATTTCTTGTTTTTATCCAACACAGCAGTAGTATATGTGTAATAAATGAGAGGAGCCTTATTAGTTTCCTGAAATCACTACAAATCTTTACCAAATGTAATTTTACCATAGTCCCAATTCCCAGTCATGGAAAACTAGGCAAAATATCAAGCACCAAATATCTGAAGTTACAAGGAAAAGATCAATTTGCTCTTCCACTGAAGTGTGGCAACTGAATATCAAACATTGCTTCAGCTTTCACTAAAGTAATTTCCATCTTGTTTCCCCACCATTCTTCCAGGCTCTCATAGCATGAGATTTGACTGCTTTGGCCCTGAGTTACCAAGGGTAAAATAGATTTTCCAATCTAAAAGTAATGAAATATATTTTAATAACAGATTGCTATAAGGCACAGGGAAAACATCTTTAACAAAGAGCAAAACAACCAAAGACTAATGTAATTCATATAACTGTATGTAGTTAGACTCTAGTCTGAACTGAGGTGGAACCTGCCTCATTGTGTTTTATATAGATATATTTGCTGTATACTGTTAGTCAACTGAACAGCTAGTTTCTTTCCTTGATTTAAATGCATACATTGAAGGGAAAAAACGAGAAATAATCTGTCAGACATTACTTCCTTCCCCTGCTTTACAGGGTCCTCTTCCACAGGATTTAAGCAGGTTCAGAGCATTATGAATTAAGACCTCAGAAAAAGCTTATATAAATTCCTGCCTTGTAACCCAATCACAACTCAAAGAACTGCTGATAAATATATTTTTACAGCTCATCCCCTTTTCAGTAGTACTGAAACAGTTCTGTAACAAACACATGACATTAATACATCCTAAATTTGTCAGAATAATAATGCAGAGAAATGTTTCACCTAACGAAGTCTCCCTTTAAAAAGCAGAAACCTAATCACACTTAAATGTAATAAGAAAATTAAGGACAACTTAGTAGGAAGAACAGCCATACACACAATTCTTTAGAAATCCTTGGAAGAAAAAGAGTAAGAAAATCTTCATGATTGTTTCTCCAAGAGAACTTGTTTTCCTGATTTGGCAGGAAATGAGGCAAACCAGGCCAAGTTGGACAAATCTTATTTTCCTCTCTGTGGTATGAGGTGAGAGAAAAGTAGCACAGGGACCAAATAATTTCATTATTATTAAACTTAATGGATTTAAAGAGACTGCCTATCAACCTCATGAATTCTCATGACTGAAACCAGACAGATTATTTACATCATTTACTAGTGAGTTTATCATTTTATGTCTTGAGATGTATTTTATCACTTTTCAAGATGCATTTACTTCACTGCAACAGTTTTCATGCTGGAAGTCTAGTCCCAATTAATATGACAGAAAGATGTGACAGAATAACATAGAATTTCTGCAATTACATTATTTCAAGGAACTGGTTTTCTAGCACTTGGTTACATTATACAATAATATAATTCTGTAACATTTGAATCTTGGATCAGACACATACTAAATTTGAACTAGTAGAAGAAAAAATAATGTATTTTGAGATGCCTATTTTCTACTTTGCTCCTGACCATCTGTTCATTATTCTTCCTGCTCCTCCTCTCTCTGGCTCCTGACAGGATTTTTTCTGATTATATGAAAGTGATGTGTACTTTATTTTCCCATGTTCTGAGAATGTGAATTTGTGGAAATTCCCCAGAGCCTTTTATTCTTCAATTATAAGGATCAGTCAATATGGTTTCTTTAGCGAAAGTATAATTACTTTCATTTCTGCTTCTAAAGACTTTATTAAAATAAAGCTATTTATATTACTCCCTAGAGACACTGATAACTTTATTGTTAAGGACAGATTATTTTACAACTCTATCCCATAGCATGGGAATTCTTTAAACCAGGAGGCTGAGGACTGAAACAGAACATTCAGGCAAGAGATGCAAAAAGGCACAAGCAGTTGACATTCGTTCCATTGCCAAAACCTATACAACGTGAATTCTGACATCTGTTCATATCAAGGGAGAAAGCTGAACTACAGACAAACAACTTCACTATGGAAATAAGCTTTCTATAAAAAACCCCCCACCCTTTACATTTAGTTGAAATATGCATAAAACTCATTGACACAACAGGTTAAATGCAGCAACTAAAAGAACAATATTAAATATACAGGTACTTTTTGCATGAAGAAGACATTGTGACTTATTTTGAGAACACACACAGATTCTAGTTGTAAATCTTTCTTTTAAAATTAAAAAAAATAAGAAATCTAAGTATGACCTTTGAAAAAAATCTCCCCAAACCCATCAGTTTGAGCATTAGATAGCAGGCAGACAGAGCATACGTGTCCCATAGCACAACAGTTGTAATATATTCTTCCCCTTTAGTTAGCTATTAACTCAGGCACAACCCCTGCCACCACTTCCCAAAACAAACACTAACCACACTTAAATGGACAGCAGGTTTTATACTAAATAGAACGGTATAATACATTGCATTATTTCTACACTGAAGCAGTATTTTTTTCTTGAATAGGTGAATGCCTGGCTGTGTAGCTGGTGCCATACTCAAGGTTTTGGCTTCTATGATTGTGGATCAGGTAAGAAATCAGGTTTATTGGGAGATGATGGGATTCGCCTGATCAAGTAGGGTAAGAGCCTCTTTGCCAACAAGCTGGCCCAACTTCTAAGTAGGACTTTTATCTAGACTTTGTGGTGGAAAGGGATGGAGTTTTGAGCAACACAGGAGAGCCAGGGGCTGCTGATGCATTGGGAACCAACAGGGGAATACCTATGAAAAGCTGAAAAGGAACTGGGACTTGTTCTTCTCAAAAGGTGATACCTGAAGCACCTCCATACCAATGCAGAGAATTTGGAAAATAAACTGGAGTTGAAAGCCACTGTGCAGCTAGAAAGCTGGGATCTAATCACTATCACTGAAACTTGGTGGGATGAATCACACAATGCGAGCACCACAGTCAATGGCTATAAACTGTTCAGAAAAGATAAGTAAGGAAGAAAGGGGGAGTGTTTGTAGTCTGTGCAAAAGAAAGTATATTGACTGCATAGAGCTCTGTTTAAAAAACAGGCTGAGAGCTTATTGGGTGAAAAATCAGAGGTCAAGCCAACAAAGGAAACCTCACAGTTGGTGTTTATGACAGACAGCCCAGTAAGGATGCTGCTGCTGCCAAAGCATTCTTACATCAACCACAGGAAGCATCATGCTAGCAGGCTCTGATTCTGCCGGGGGACTTCAATCACCCTGAAACCACGTGTCTTTACTTCCATTTACAAGACTCCATAAATATATTCACTTCTTAGCTTTTAACCAGTCTTTCTCACATCATTTGTTAGTTCAACAATCCACAGAAAGATTTGAGTTGCTACAGATACTACCTTTCCTGAACTCTTTATTAATTCGAGCTCTGCAGCAGACTATGTCCTTTTTAGATCATAGCTTCTCAAAAAGAAAAAAAAGTAGCTACAAAACTTTCATGTTGAAGAACAGAAATATAAAAATTTAGTCTTCCCACACATTGCAGGTTGCACATCAATATAATTATCCTCCATGTATTTTTAGTTTTATTTTTTTAGCCATCATCCACCTCATAACAGTACTTATCACTTTCCTGATTTGCATGTTCTAGGTAGAGTCTCAGAAATAGGTGTGGTTGAGATTTTTTAAGTCTCTTCAAGTGTTATGAAATACATCCCCTTCACCCCTCCAAGGAGGATTCTGACACAGATCAAGAAAATGAAGTCTGAAACTATGAAATATAGAATGGACTAAAAGGAACTTTTCTTTCTTGTGATTTGCTCTATGGAATTCCTTCCATGTCTCAATTCCAGAGAACTGTTTTTCTCTCTTAAAAACATTTCTCTTTCAATACTGCTTCCCCCGTTAGTTCTTCAGAAAGACATTTTGATTCTTTAAAAAATTATCTGTTTTCCTAACACATAGAAGAATCCCAGAAAAGAAAGAAAGAAACAAACAAAAAAGGATATTTAGGTTGTTGATTCAACCTCAATAAAGAAAAAAATAGAGTTGTAAGACTATAATTTACTTTCTTTCAAGTTGCACCCAGAATGTGGGATAGTGTCTCAAATGCAGTCATACCACAAAAAAGTTAAAATAAAGCTTTAGAAGATAGTAGTGTTGAAATGACTCAAAAGTTACTCAGATTTGTTTGCTCCATATATGATATACCTACTTTTCTTCTGAAGTCACACCTTACCTTTGTTTCCATACTGTTTTGGTGGCAGGTCATAAGGTACAGGAAAATGTGTTGCTGAGTTATTACTTCCTGAAAGCATTTTCCCTCTCACATGAAAGTAACCTTTGTCCAATCCCTATGAAGGAAGATAAACATACAGAAGATAGCCTTATTATTTTTTTTGGGAAAAAGACAAACCTAACCCACAGTAGGTTCTCTCTCATTAAGATTTGTTTTAATAAACAAATATATTTTGCCTCCATTGTTGAGATTAGGTACTTCCTAAAGCATGTTTCAGTAATAAGAGAAGCTGAGTTCTTAAGACTACTATTTCAGGCTCTTCTTTTTCTTTTACATTTGTTGGTTTGGCCCTGGAGGTGGACCCACATTGGATATACTCTGCCTTCTCAATCCCTTACACATACCCTGATCTATCTCCACATTCACTAGGTAAAGACACTGGTGCTCTTGCTTGTGTGAGCATAAAGGTTTCAAAGACTGTATCATATTAGAGTGACAGTGGACTTCAAATAAAGTTAAGGACTATATATTAAAAAAAACCCACAAAAGTAATGAGGGCAGATTTAATGCAATTCGAGTAACTTTGGCAGATGATACTGCTTAGCTACTCCTAAAGAGAAGAAATTGGATCCCATTCATCAATTGTAACGAGTGACACAAAAATAAAGCTCTAAATTTTCCAACAGCCTATTGTCAACTGAGAACAATTTGATTAAAACAGATTAAAAGTTTAAAGCTATAAAGCTTTTATCACTTATTTCTAAGTTATTACTGAACAACTAGGGTTTTTTTTCTAAAAGTCATGGGATAGTTTGGATCAGAAGGGACCTTTAATGGTCCAACACCCCTGCAATGAGCAGGAACATCTTTCAACTAGATCAGGTTGCTCAAGAGCTCTGCCCAACCTGTGCCAGTGTTTCATCACCCTCACTGCAAAAAAATATTTCTTCTCTTATATCTAGTCTGAATCCACCCTGGTTTAGTTTAAAGCCATTACCCTTTGCCCTATCACTACAAGCCCTAATCTTTCTTATAAGCCTCCATTAAATTCTGAAAGGCTGCAAAAAGGTCTCCCTGGACCTTCTCCAGGATGAACACCTGCAATTGCCTCAGACTTTCCTCACAGGAGAAGTGCTCCAGCCCTCTGATCATTTTTGTAGCCCTCCTCTGGTCCTACAACAGGTCTTTCTTGTGCTGAACACACAACTCCAGATGGGGGCTCACCAGAGCAGAATAGATTGGCAGTCATCTCCTTTGACCTGCTGGTCACACTTCTTCTGGTGTAGCCCAACACATGGTTGGCCTTCTGGACTAGGAGCACGCATTGTTGGCTCATGTCCAGGTATTAACTTGTAATTTATTCAGGCTGTAGGATCCATCAGTCCAAGTCCTACTGGATTACTTTTTGGTGGTATCACAAGCAAGCTTCATAATTACCACTAAACAATTTTGTTTTATTCAAGCATACATGTTGTCTGAATTGACAGTTATTTCAGTGTGTTTCTTTTCAGGTATTTTCCCTCCTTCTTCTGGTTCTGCATCTTTACTTTCCTCTTCCTTATTCTTCTTCAGTAGTCACCCGTTCTATTTTCCTCTCCTCCAAGTCTTATTTTTTCCTTTGATGCTGTCTTCCAATCCTGCTCCAGCAGTTTATCCCAAAATTGTTGTATCTGTCTTTCAGAATTTAACCTGTAGAGATTTTCCATTACAGAAATACTGATCTAAATAAAGATACTTCGTTTTCCCTCAAAACATCCTGGAGTAAGATTCTAGGTTATGGAATACAATATTCAACCAGGCTCTCTGAGGAGATTCACATGCTTTCAAAAATAACTCACGTCTATCTTCACACAGAAATTGAAATAAGTCACACATTTTGTCTGTTTTGAGCATTTCCTGGATCTTGACAGCTCTCATTACTGTTTCCAAAAAAACAAACCAGCAAGACCTTGCCTAAAAAAAAAATTCTGCCTGCCTTGCATATTTTCCTCAATCATAATGTATTCTTTCAGATTTTTTCCCTCTGCAGCTGCATTTTGTTCTTTGTATTGCCAATACATTTTGAAATGTTAAAAGCTACATTTCCCTGTTGGGAAAGTGTTTTTTTTTTTTTTTTTTTAAACTTATGAAACTTTAGCTGCTGTTGTGGGTTCTATTGCTTTAGCATCATACATTTTAAAAGTAGGTACTGGGAGCAAGAATAGGAAGATGAAGCAGAATAGCTTTTAAAATTCTGCTTCCCACCCTTCTTTGCCCCAAACACAAGGCAGATTATAGTTTATAAAATACCATCACACCAGGCAGAGGTAAGACTTGCTGTCCTTTACCTGAGTGGGGACTAACACCCATATCATTATGGTATTTTGATACTATCAAGTAACTTCTACAGGAAAGAGATGATTATGGGACTCTCCCATGCCAGTAAACAGAAAAATCCCACTCTTTAGCACAAGTGTTTAAAAACTGACTAGCTTGGGCAGTAAAGAACTAAGGATGCACACCAAACTTTACAGTGACCATGCTACTCGGATGAGGAAAATATACAGTATAATCCTTCCTCAACAATGATCCATATTATTCGAAATAGAGCTTTACTCAACTATATCAGAAGACTTTTTTGTAAGAAGACAAATTCAGGTATCTAAACCCAGAGTTCCTTGGCTTGGAAAAGGTGTTTCTGGGTGTCTTTACCACTGAAGTTTGGAAACCTTGTCATGAGGTTTAACCAGAAGTACATATACAAAATCTTGGGTTACTGTACTTATTTTCCCACCCCTCCACTCAATTTCACAGGGGACAGAAAATGTCACCAGAAACTAGAGAAATCAAAGAAGAACCAGAAACTACATGATTTTGGAAGTTAGGGTTACACAGTCAAAGCACATAGCCTAAGTAATTTTGGTTCTGATCCAAGCTGAACTACGACTGAAGGTTCTTGGCTCACTTCTCTGGACTCAAAAAAAAAATGCAAACTGTTCAGTTCTGATGATCACACACACAAATGGTGGCCGCTTTCTAATCCAAATTCAGCTCATACACCCATCCCTACAAACAACTATGAAAGTATTTTACTCTGAAATACTATTGTTAATTGTCTGTGACTGATTATCTACATGTAATTGTGGCATTTGATAACACGAAGTAAGCAATCATGGTAAGTTCTCAGTACAATTGCATAATTCAATAATTTATATTTCTAACAGCTGACTAGCTAGTACCATATTCTTTATCATGCCTTTTAGAAGATTTAAGTACTCCATAAACTTTTATATCATTTTACAAGTCAAGCTAAGTTTATCTTAAAACCTTATCAGAGATGGAAGCTCTGAGGAGGAACTATTTATTTAGAAAGCTTTCCATTAGAGACCATCAGGTTGTTTTTTTGTTTGCTTTTGTTTCAAATAAAATAATTGCTGCAACACACTTCCCAGAAATCCATACTGTTTGGTGGTGGTGTTTCCTCAACATGTTTTAGACATTAAAGATGCAGTTTATTTCAGCCTCTGGAAAGGAATCCCCAGCAGCTGAAAGAGCAAGCTGAACATGAACAAGAGTGAAGATGTAGGAGGTGAGAAAGAAATGGAGATAGAAAGGGAAATGCAGTTCAAACGCAGGACACGCTTTTTTCACAAGCATTACTTTTTAGTCAAAAAGAAGCTTGTGATCTAATGTCAGCATCAGATGATTTTTCCCTAAATACTAAAACTGTAAATGATGACAGCTGCTGCTATGTAGAGAACAGCATTCAACATTTCTGAGAGCATGCATTAGCATACCAGGCCAAGACCTAACCTCAAAGCACAAATTCTGGAAGTACTTTAAAAACCAGACAAAAACTGGCAGTCAACAGATGGCAAGTAAGGAATGATCTACTTCCAAGTTTGTATTCAGCAGAGAACAGACAGCACAAACCACAGAGCTATTGTGGGTTTCAGCTCGGGAATTTAAGCGTGTATTATTTAAATCCACAAGGGTAGCGTGGCCGAGCGGTCTAAGGCGCTGGATTAAGGCTCCAGTCTCTTCGGGGGCGTGGGTTCGAATCCCACCGCTGCCATAATAATTTTAACTGTCAGTCTTTATGTTCTTAATTAAAGGTCTTTTCCAATTTAGAACATTCCAATTCCTAGCTTCCACCAGAATGTCATTAACTCTGTGATCAAACCATGTAAAGAAACACAAAGAAACAGACCTCTTAGAGATCAGCACTGTTAAGCTGGCATTCCAAGAGCTGCAGCAGACTGAGTCTCTTGTGGCCAAGGAACACTCAGTTATGTTTCAAAGCGCTTCATCTACTTTGTATTCTGTATATTTTTACTTGTAAAAAACCCTAGAAAATTCAGTTTCTAAAAATGTTTGTCTACCCCTTACTCTCCATTATTCCATTATTATTCCATTCACCTGAGACTACTCTGCTACATAGTATGTTAAAATCACACTGAACAAAGAAAAGTCTTGACAACCAAAGTCAGCAAAGAAGCATTTTTTATGCGGAGCTGGCATAGTGCAAGGCATACACATAAGGCTGATTCACAGGCTAAGCATTCCAACTTGAATGTCTGATGACTACATGTCCGTAAGGGAAGTTTTCGTTTTTGTCTCTGACTACCTCCTTGTTATTAGGTGTCTCTGCTGGCACTTCCCCATAAAGATAGCAGCAATAACTGCAGTGTCACTGTAATGACAGCAGCTTGTATGGCTATGCCTGAGGAAGCCTTGAACTAATGTGGACATGAAACCTACCATGGCTCTGCATCAGCTCCAATTCTTGTACAGTTTTGCCAATTTGACAGTTATAGGAGGATAGTTCAGTAAACTGGTAATTCTAAAGAAAGAAACACCTTGTGCATTAAACAAATTCTGGTTTTCAGATAAGATTACATTATCATAAGATTAAATTTACACTGCAATAAAAAAAACAAAAAAACCAGCCATTCAAATCTGTGATGCCTAATGTTAACATTTCTTTCTAGCAGTACTTGTTGGTAGTGACTCATTTTCCCTAACATGTATGTGTCTGAACTCTCTGAAAAGCCATTTAGGTCCCAAACAAGCACACTTTAATCTTTCCAGTGCACCTTAAACTTCTATAGGCATATTAGAGGTACAAGTGAAAATACTGGCCCATAGCTTTTTCATTTTACACTGACTATACTAAATTGTATTTATATTAAACTTTACAAAGAAATAAGCAGCACAGAAACTGTATTTTTCATTACTTTTTCCTTATTAAGAGAGAAGGTGAACACATGGAAGATGAAAACTAGAACCTCTCTGTTGCTCTAAGTTTGACAGTTACACTGGCGTTGGATAAGACAGCACAGTAACACTGTCACAGTCTTAAAGCCTGGAATATTTTTTTGAAAAGATGAGTTACAACAATCAGAAAGTAGAGAGCAGTGGAGTAGATTGGCAGAATAGATCTTGCTTCTTTAATTAATCTGATATAACCTTTCAAGTATACTATACAACACTGGAATTTGGTCTCTCAGTATAAGAAATGTAATTTTGCTACATTAATAACAAAAAACATTTGACCATTAAGTAAGAAGATGAAAATTTTTCAGCCATGACACTTCTGCGCTACATGAAGATTTCACACTGCTTGTTGTTTCAACTAATGCTGAAATAACATAGAAATAGCAATAGGCGAATTTGATCTTTTACTGAAGATAGTGGGGACTGGAACAGGAACACCCTGTTTTTTCTAGAAGGCTTATGAAAAGGCAAAATTAGAATGCTGGAAGTCAACACACTTACATATGAATGTAGAATGCAACAAAAATTGCTGAAAAGCCTGTAAGATTCAAAAGCAATGCAGCCACCCTCTAACACCAAGCAGAATCATCCCTAGTCCCTAAACATGTTCGGCAAAAAAGGGAGAAAACAGGTCAAAGTTTTGCAGTATTAGTCTCATGCAAGCAGGCCCAACCAATGTCTTTTTTGCCTCTCACCCTGATGACCACAAGGCTTCAGCTTCATTAGGAACCGTTTACCAAAGAGTAATCACCAGAACAGTTCTTTATGTTGTCATTTACTAGTAGAGTACTCACACTGGACTTAGAGTGGAATTGATCTCTAAATCTTCTGTTTACACAAGTAATGTTTGCTTTTTCTAGAGTGCAGTGTTATCAAACCCAGTATTTCCTACTGTAGGGAAGTGAAGGATTTTTCTCGTTTCAGTCTCTGACCAATGCATTTTCTAAGTTTTCTTCCACATAAACTATGCTGGAGAAAGCCTGAGATTGTCTGTAAGGTTCACAGCATCAGAGGCCACAGTACTTTGTAAACTCCTTATTAAATCAAAAGGGAGATACCGTTCTTTAGCTACAATCAGAGGAACATATACTAAAGAGGCATCACATACACACTGTTGATTGTGTTTATCCCCATGCCTAAAGGTACAACTACAACTGTAGATACTACAGGGTAGATAGGCCTTAGGTACCATAAAAATATCTCATGTCTCCCAAACCTCTGCTCCAGACAGCAGAGTAAGTTCTTTTGGGTCAAACTTATCTTCTCCACAGCAAGACTGTTGTCAGATTGGAAGACAGAATCCTTCAGTTTTTCAACCATTTTCTATGAAGATGTTCTTAGATTGGTATTGGAGATTTTAGAAGACATTTAAGAACTTCTCAAAAGAGAACATTTAAGAAGAGATAGTCAGTTGGCTTTGCAAATGTATTTCAGAGAAGTAACAAGGACACCAACCAGTGGAATATTTGGAATTGTTTCCAGATTACAACACATACACATTATTTCAATGTGAATATGCACTTACAGCCTAGTGTTAAGAATGAGATTTAGAATCATAGAATCAGTCAGGGTTGGAAGGGACCACAAGGATCATCTAGTTTCAACCCCCCTGCCATGGGCAGGGACACCTCACACTAGATCAGGCTGCCCAGAGCCTCATCCAGCCTGGCCTTAAACACCTCCAGGGATGGGGCCCCAACCACCTCCCTGGACAACCCATTCCAGGCTCTCACCACTCTCATGGGGAAGAACTTCTTCCTCACATCCAGCCTGAATCTCCCCACTTCCAGCTTTATTCCATTCCCCCTTGTCCTATTACTACCTGATATCCTAAAAAGTCCCTCCCCAGCTTTCTTGTAGGCCCCCTTCAGATACTGGAAGGCCACAAGAAGGTCACCTCAGAGCCTTCTCCAGACTGAACAGCCCCAACTCTTTCAGTCTGTCCTCATAGGAGAGGAGCTCCAGCTCTCTGATCATCCTGGTGGCCCTTCTCTGGACACATTGAGCATGTCCATATCCCTCTTGTAATAGGGGCTCCAGAACTGGACACAGTACTCCAGGTGGGGTCTCACCAGAGCTGAGCAGAGGGGGAGAATCACCTCCCTTGACCTGCTGGCCACACTTCTCTTGATGCAGCCCAGGATCTGGTTGGCTTTCTGGGCTGCAAGTGCACATTGACAGCTCATGTTGAGCTTCTCGTCCACCAGCACCCCCAAGTCCCTCTCCTCAGGGCTGCTTTCTAGCCAGTCACTGCCCAGCCTGTATTTGTGCTTGGGATTGCCTCGACCCAGATGCAGGACCCTGCACTTTGTCTTGTTGAACCTCATGAGGTTGGCTTGTGCTCACCTCTCCAGCCTGTCCAGGTCCCTCTGGATGCCATCCCTTCCCTCCAGCCTGTCTGCTGCACCACACAGCTTGGTGTCATCAGCAAACTTGCTGAGGGTGCACTCAATGCCACTGTCCATGTCACCAACAAAGATGTTGAACAAGACTGGTACCAGGACTGATCCCTGAGGGACTCCACTCATCACTGGCCTCCACTGGGACATGGAGCCATTGACAGCCACTCTTTGGGTGCAGCCATCAAGCCAGTTCTTTATCCATCTCGTGGTCCCCCCATCAAACCCATGTGTCACCAGTTTGGAGACCAGGATGTGGTGTGGGACAGTGTCGAAGGCTTTGCTCAGGTCCAGGTAAATGACATCAGTTGCTCTCCCCTCATCTATTAATATTGTGACCTTGTCATACAAGGCCACCAGGTTTGTCAGGCAGGATTTGTCCTTGGTAAACCCATGCTGACTGTACCAAATCACCTCTTTGCTATTCTTCTGTCTCAGTAGTGCCTCCAGGAGAATGTGCTCCATGATCTTACCAGGCACAGAGATGAGACTGACTGGCCTGTAGTTCCCTGGTTCTTCCTTCTTACCCTTTTTGAAAATGGGAGTAATGTTTCCCCTTTTCCAGTCAGTGGGGACTTCCCCAGACTGCCAGGACTTTTGGAATATAATAGAGAGGGGTTTAGCAACCTCATCTGCCAGTTCTCTCAGTACCCGTGGGTGTATCCCATTGGGTCCCATGGACTTGAACACTTTCAGGTTCTTCAGGTGATCACGAACCTGATCTTCACTTATGATGGGCAGTTCTTCCTTCTGGTTCTTGCCATTAGCTTCCATGACTATTCCAGGAGTGTGGCTGGAGGTCCTTGAAGTGAAGACTGAAGTAAAGAAGTCATTGAGAACCTCAGCCTTTTCCAGGTCACTTGTGACCATTTCACCTGTTTCCTTTCTGAGGGGGCCCACACCTTCCCTAGTCATTTGATCATCCTTTTCAGCAACATCGAGTATAAAATAGTTCAAAAAAAATATTATTCCCTTTCAGTAGCACAACAAAAGTCACACCAATACCAAATCCACACTTGATGTGTACTTTCTATTTAAGAATAACTTGTATACAAAACTCCACCTGCTATCAGCTTTCTAGCTTGCAAACACAGAAGCTAGTATAAAGATTATTCACATCTGTATCCATCAATGTTTGCAGATTCTCACAATATCCCAGGATGGTAACTGAACTATGTACTTACAAATGCTGAAGGCAAGAAAAGAACTCCAAGTTCATATGAACGGATCATCAGTTGGGTGCCATTTTTCTCCAGAGCACCCCATGCTGCTTTAGATAGATTGGCACTGCAGAGAGAAACGAAGCATTTCAGTGAGGCATAGTCTTCACAGCAGAAGACACTTAAGTACAACAGCTGTAGCAACACACTTCTAGCAGGAGAGTTTAATCAGAAGAGTCTTTTCATGAAAAGTGATCTGGGTGTTATTCCTTATTGCTATTTTTGCAGCACAGTGGGAGCAGGAGGCTATACAGATGGGCATTCATACAACACATGGATAATTATACAAGCCTACTTGTGTCATTCAGATCAAGACGTTCAGCCTTTTGAATTTTCTCTGCACATTTCAGAAAAGAACTTGGTATTGATAAATAGCTTCAATTTGATAATTTAGGAAGATTAAAGGCTAGTTCAATTATGACTAGTTACATTATAATGAACTTAGTGCAAGGCATTTTTGCAAGAATTAAACAGTATCTTTTGTTCGTGGCATTTTGTTATTTGATGTATTTATGTAAACAAGTATTTATCAAATGGGTATTTCAGTTTTAATGTTATTCAGCACCATGTTGTAGCTTCTTCAGTATCAGCTATGAAGTAGATAAAGTTGGAGTCAAAATATAAATGCAATTATATGGTCAATACCTACTTCTACAGCAAAATAAAAAGCCTGAACACTACATTTTAACTGACAAGACACACTGGATGCTTTTTGATAGTAGCAAGTGGTGGAATAGAAATGTGAGGAAAAAAATAACAGGAACCATGAATTTCTGTATTTAGTGGACTCAGTATCATATTTGAATGACTAAAATCCTTTAAAAAACTCCTTAATCACCACTATTATAGCAGGCAACAGTATTGATGAGTCATGAAATTTAAAGAGCCAGAATATAAAGACGACAAAATACTATGGTAACTGAGCATTTAAGAAAAAGGATAAAAAGATAAGCTATAGTATACAGGGGTGCACAAAAAAAATAATTTTTGGAAAACTGAAACATATTTGTGTTTGTCATTCACAATGAGACATTATCCCCTCATGTCAAGAAATTTCCTTCTCCCTTTTTGTTTTTAAAAACCAAACAATAGAAATGCAGAGCCACACTTCAAGCTAAACAGCTTTTAACAACTTACCTGACAAAAGATCAGATTTGAAACATTAGATATCTGCATGTTTCATAGTAAGGCAGCACAAGAATCTTCATCTCAACCTGTGTTTATTTTCATGGAACCCCAGAACACAGCACAGCATGTGCTAAAGAAACATAACCTAGGGTTTACAAGTGCTTATTGCTTCAGCTGATGCTGAACTCTGAAACTGGCAGTTACAGCTTAGATTTTGGTGCAAGAAACATTAAGTATGGACAAAAATTCGTATCACTACTTACAGTATTGTGAGGATTATGGCAATAACTTACCTAGGCCTGCAACTGACAAGAAGAACTTTATATGCTACTTTTTTTTTTTTTAAAGTGAGAAGTGTCTGGTAAGTTGTTTACCTGGTAACCAAGAACCATGCAATCTTCTGGAAGTCAGGAGAGGATCTCATATATGTCTTAATGTGAGGCATAGCATGGCTTCGACCTGAGACTTCTGCTGACCATTTGCTAGAAAATCAAAGTGAATTCTTTTCATATGCAGTTTTATTTTAAGGTCTAAAAAACAGTCACCATTCTACAGTACCAGACATTCAACAATACCACCGTATATTGGACAAGTTTAATACTTGTTGCCTTTACATAAAGGCTGAAAATACTTTGACTATTTTAATCCTGTAATCCAATCATTATAGTAGTCAGAAGGGCAGGGGATTTTTTACCTTAAAAACAGAAAGATTTTTCTCAGTATATCTGATTCTTCTAGCAAGTTTTTTCATTCTTCCACTTGAAAGAAAAACTCAAGGAACTAAATTCAAACTTCCAGCCAATATTTTTCCTTTGAAGACTGTGGTTATGTCTTTAAGCAAAGGAGCTTGGCACTAAATTAAACCTCACAAAATTCTCCAAGCTTATTACAATTTAATAAACAAGAAGTAGAGACAAATACAACTGATAGCTAGTTGACACCACCCTTCTCCTGTTTTCTGTGCTCCACTGAGTAATTGGAGGGCTTAAGAGAGCAGAAGTCATATCTGTGTTTACATATGAAAAAGTTTAAAACAAGCCACTGCTGCTGATGTAATTAAGCATCAGTGTTACAGAACTAAGCCATAAGCATGCAGTACATATATATACACACACGTAACTGAAGGTAATAATTATGGTATTTAGAAGCATTTTGTTAGTCGCAGTTGTTAGTCCACACTCAAAATCAGGAATAAAGCTTCAAAATACGCTTTCCTCCACCCAGAGGGTTTTCCTCACTATGGAATATAATAGGCTTTGGTTGTCAATATCTTGTTTCCCTAATTTAGCATTCTCTTCTAAAAGGCAACTCAAAAAGAACCAATCAGCTCTTAAAAACCTCTTAAGTGAACTTTAGTCATTTGAAAACTTAGGAGGACTAAAGTGGAAGAGATGGAATGAATTAACTTTCGGAAACAATTTTCATGTGAGTTAAGACAAGAGACTTTGCAGTTCAGCAAGACCTACTTACAGTAACAACCCTATCCTCTGACAAAGAAAACTGTTTCAGAGAACTGGGCCTGTATTCCTAAAGGGCAACAGCTGAAACACTGTATGCATGTTTAGACCAAACAAGAATCAAGCTACATTGAAGTCTCTTTCTGAAGGACAGACTAATATACGCAATACAGAAACTGCTAACTGAACTCATGTTCCTCTACAGAAGTCCACATTTCACATACATATAGATTGTAAAGCTATACTGTAACTCAGCAACTCTTGTTAATAGCTTTATCTCATAACTGCCATCTTAGGCAATCATTAAGTTAGGTAATTCCAATAACATTGTAGGAACAAAAAACAGGAAAATCAGAAACTGACTACAGATTTTTCTTTAGGTCTATCTCACTGCCTTACTAGAGAACAAGCTTTAGCCTTCACTATTAACTGCAATAATTTGGAGATACTATCTCAGTCTACTGCCTTTTTGCCTCCTTATCATTGACAGACACAATTAAGTACTGCGTTTTAGCAAGAGTACTACCAATTCCATTTACTAGCTATAATAATGTAACTGAAATTCAATGCAATTAGAAATGATCAAAACTGGTATTCCAGAAGCTTAAAACTGGGAAGAGGAACATACATTTCAGTCATATGTTCTTTAGTAGGACAGGACAAATATTTGTGAACAAAACAGGAAAGAAATAAAGTGATTATGTTTTGATGAGGTGTAGTTGTTTGGGGGTTTTGTTTGTGGTCAGCTTTTTTTATTTTACTTGGTATTTGCTTTGTTTGGATTTTTTGTGTGTTTTGCTTGTTGGGTTGTTAGTTGTTGATGATGTTTGTTTTTCCTTTTTTGTTTTGAGACAGGTTGGGTTTTACAAGTAATTACCTCATTGAAAAAATGGATGCTTTTAGTAAAAGCATTATTAGCAAAGTAATGGTTAAGAAATGTTTTCTCTTCAGCCTAGAAGTTTTCTTATCTCCACACTGCATAATGGAATGATAAACTAAAAGAAATGGACAGGGTTTCATACAGGTACTGACTGTCATTTAATCTGTCCTTAATAAAACTAATTTTCAACTTCATCATGGGACCTTCCTGGCTTTAAGGAAAAACAAAAACAAACAAACCAAAAACCCAACAGATTACAACAAAATCTAAAGTGAAGTGCAGTTGCTTTGTACAGCAAGGATGAGAATGTATTTCAATATAACACCATTCACAGAATAGCTAACAATAATCATTTCTTATAATCAGAAAAGTAAAACCTATATTAAGTTTAGTCACCTTATTCTCTTAAGAAATTACAATTCAAAGCTGCTTTACAGATTAGTTAATACACTCATCTGGCAGAAGAGGTAAAAAAGCAGCCCACAATAATTATGTCCAGGGTTCAGCTAAGACAGAGTTAAGGTTAAGTTTGTTTTGTTGTGGTTCACAACAGAAGCTGGGAGGGGCTATAGCTAGGACAGCCAACAGAAGCAGCCTATGGGTGTTTGATACCATACTGACTTCGTATCTGCTGTATAAGGGTAGGGCTGGCCTGGCAAACACAGGTGCTTTGAGCAGGTTACTGACATTACAACTTCACAACTGGACAGGGCCAGATGAGCTGCAGTATCTCTTTGTACTGTGTTATTAAATCTTTTTGTCTCAACCCATGTGGCTTTGCTATTTTTTGCCAATTCTTTTTCTCATTCCACTGAGGTTGGGGACAGTGGTGAGAGAGCCACGTGGGGCTTGACTGCCAGCTGGGTCTGAACCATGACACTGGGGCAGAGATTCTCCTTCTTTGGGTGAGAATACACAACAATATTTTTCAACTCTGCTGATCTCTCCCTGCTTCTAAAAAAAAGAGCTATTCCTTCTCCTTTTCTGTAAGTATAAAAGTATTTCTATTCTTTCAGCTCTGGTGGGATTCCTGCTTTCTTACTGGTTTTCCAATAAGGTAAAGACTCTAATCCCTCTACTGTCCAAAGCTTTGTATTATGGAAAGTCTCAGCTAATCTTATACTTAAGATCTTATACTAAATATCCTTAATTCATCTTATATTTAATTCTACTGAAATAGGACCTACCTCTTTCTCTGTCTCAGGTTACCAGAGAAAAGAAGCTGCTATATATTAATCTGCTCTATGGCAACACCTTACATGCAGGATCTCTGCAAGGGACATTGTCTCATATTACTGCAGAGTAAGAATCTGCATATGGGTAGTCACTACAGGGTAATTACATAGGGTCAGTTGTCATCTGCAATCAGGTCAACAGATGAATTTGAAACAGCCTTTTTGTTGCCAGAACAGGACCCTACTATGTCCAATGATACAGATGTATTTTCTCACTGAACAGCCATGAGTGATCTCATCAAGCAACATTCTGTGCACTAAATGAAACACTAACCAAAAAAAGCTACATTTTTCTTCCAATAAGATTCTCATGAAGTATACACTTAAAGAAAGTGAATTAGGGCTGCAAACACCCCTAAGTTTTATGATGTGCCCACTTTTTGATCCATGATTGAACAATCCTGAAGTCTTAAAGGTGTTTGTAGCATTCTTTGCTAAATATGCTTATAGGGCACATTTCAAAGAGAGACAAAGCCTCATGTGCTTTCTGTTCTAGTTCCATTCCTTAGACATTGACCAGCAAGGCTCACAGCAGCAACCATATTCACTCTAGAATGGAGGAAACTCTCCACAACTAGCAATTCAGCCCTCTGAACAGACACCCTCACAGCCCCCCCTTTATGCACTCTTACTTAAATCTGGGTAAAGCAACTTACCAAAGCAATTTCCATCTAGAAGAGTTAAAAATCTCTGGTGAAAGGAATGGGAAGAAGTAGTCTTGAAACAAATCATCAGATACAATTTTTATTTAGTTGGTTTTGTGTTTTCCTGTGGAAAACAACTTTTCCTATTGTTTTCAAAACACATTTGAGTTTTTAAAGATTCGTCCTGAGGGAGACATCTGGCATGGAACGTGTCAGACTGTTAGAATTTGGTAAAATTAGTAGCATGTGAAAATAGAAGTTCGTAACAGAAAAAAGTCAGGAACCCTTAACAAAAACTATTAGTTTAAGAGACTGAGAATTTTTTTCAGCAGGACTGCTGCACTCAAAAAACCCAAAAAGCCTTTCTAACTCTGTTGTGGCTCAGTTGAAATCCTGTTTGTATTGTGGCACAAGTGGAAAAGTAAAACAGAATTATAAATTTTAAAAAAGGAGGAGGAATAGAGAAAAACAAAAAGAAAAGAAAAAGGGAAACTGTTATTCCAGTTGAGAATAGGAAAGCTTAAATCAAAATTTACAGAATCCCAGGTCTGGTACTGTCCTCCATTACCAACAGTATCCTGATCATTCCTATGGTTAAGTTTTGATGATGTTTTGGAAATAAGACTAGCAGATAAGAGGCCAAGAACAGTAATCTCTTTACTTTTAAAGAGATTATCATGCTTCTGACCACTTCCCTCCCTTTAATTTGTTTTTAACATTCAAAGATCACAGCATTAAGTTTAAACATACAGTCTGTAGAAAAAAGTTGAAGAAAAAAAACCAAAACAAACAAAAGCACACAAAAAACCCCACCAAAAACCCCAATGAATTGAGTTCTACTTACTGAAAATAGGAATGCAACCACAGCTGTTTCTGTGCTGTCTGCATACTGTATGGAAGCGAGCCACCAGCTAAAGGAAAAAAAAAATAGAACACATGCATTTGTTTTTTAAAATATATTCTAAAAGCAGCAAACATCTTGGGGAATAAGCCATCTACACTATCCTCATGACTTATGTTCAGAAAATGGTTACATGTTCCAGTAGTATAAAATAGAACACAGTTAGGTTGGTTTTCTTCTCATTCTTAGAATTCAGCAAATTCCTAAACAGTCTATATTTGTATGTGGGACCTTGCACTTGGCTTTGTTGAACTTGAGATCAGCCAACGTCAACCTCATGAAGCCTGTCAAAGTCCCTCTGGATGGCATTCCTTCCCTCCAGCATGTCAACTGCACCACACTGTTGGGCATCATTGGCAGACAGAGGGCACACTTAATCCCACTGTCCATGTCACCAATAAAGATGCTGAATAGCATCAGTCCCAGTACCAGCCTCTGTGGAACACCCACTCGTAACTTGTCTCTACTTAAGTATCAAGCCATTGACTATTACTCTTACTTTGCCTCCTTCTATCAAGTGTTTATACACGTTGATGAGATCTCTCAAGAAAAAGTTCACTTCTCCAGGCTGAAGAATTAACCAGCACTCTCAGCCTTTTCTTGTATGGCAGATGCTCCAATCCCTTATTCATCTTCATGGCCTTTTGCTGGACTTGGTTCAGTAAGTCCAAATCTGCCTTGTACTGTGAAGCAACAATTGGACACAGCTCTCCATATGTGGCCTCACCAGTGCTGCAGAGGGCATGGGTCACCTCCTAACATGCTTCCTAATGCAGCCCAGGATGCTGTTGGCCTTCCTGACACAAGGGTTCATTGCTGGCTCATCTTCAGCTTAGCGACCAACAGCACTCCCAGGTCTTTCTCTGCAAAACTGCTTTCTCCTGGTCAACCTGCAGTGTGTACCCATACCTGGGGTTATTCTTACCCCAGCACAGTATTTTGTATTGCCCTCTGTTGGGCTTTTTGAGGTTCCTGTCAATCCATTTCTCCAGCCTCTGCAGTCCCATTGACTAGCAACACAATCATCTAATATGTATCAACCACTCCTCTTGAGTTTGCATCATTTGCAAACTCGTTGAAGGCATACTCAGCCTTGCCATCCAGGTCATTAATGAAGATGCATGGCCCCAGTATCAACACTTGGCACACCACCACTAGTGGCTGTCCTCCAGCTGGCCTTCACGCCATTGATCACAACCAATGAGGCCTTGCAGCTCAGCCAGTTTCCCATCTAAAAGTGTTCACTTATCCAGCCTGTACTTCAGTTATAGAAGACAGTTTCAAAAGCCTTAAACAATATCTAGTGCACTCCTCTCATTCATCAAGCCAGTCATCTCATTGTAGAAGGACATCAATTTCTCCTTTATAATTCCATGCTGATTATTCCCAAGCACCTTTTTGCCCATCATATGTTTTGCAACCATGAAAGCGACTTTTCAGGACACTGACCATAAAAAGCAAATAAAGGAGGGCTCATCTGCTTACCAGGATAGCCTTCCAGACTTTGCCTCACATTGTTTACTGTAGGATAAACCTTCATGAAAGGGGGATACAAAAACAAGCTTTAATAATGCAGCTCTAAGTAAACAAATTTTAAAACAATTTTAATTTTAAAACAAAAATCACCTTAAAGAAAACTTACTTTAGAAAAAAAAGAATTAAAACCCTCATTTTTCAGAATCAGTTACACTGCAGCTTCAAACTAGTTGTGTGCAAGTAACAGTCTTTCATATTTTTACCACACTTCCTGCTTCAACCACTTCCACAATGATTACAGTAAGCTCTTAATATTATCTTACAAGATTGTAGACAATCTCCATTATGAGTATGCAGGAGCAATTAGCACACAGAAAGGGCACAGTTTGACAACATTTTCTCCTTAATTTAACAAGCTCCTGCCACAAACTTGCTTCCGCTCCTCCCCTTAATTGTGCCAATAAACAAATAACCAGGGTAGAAGATAATTTGGTTTAGGTATTAATCACTCTGGGTTCATTTACACCTCAGCAGCAGAAACAGCTGCATCTACAAAACTCAACGGAAGACAAGCAATAGAATGAGAGCATGATTTTTTGTAGTGACACTTGTGTATGGCTTACTAAGTGGCACCTTTATGACTTCAGGATGAAAATCACATTAATGTCTTCCAAAAGGTAAAAAACAAACCAGTGATGAGTATTTAAACAAATGAACAGACATTAACTAAAGGTCACTAGCATCTAAAAGACATACCAAATGCATTGGAACATCACATTTAAGGAGAGCTGTCACATTGCTGCCTGCAGCCACCAGGCTCTCTTGGAACTCTGAGCACAGCCATTTGGACCCATCAACTCCCATTGAACCAATGCTTGAGAACTGTCCAACAACAGGCCAGGATTCCCGTGCTGGTATTGAGGAAGCATACTCTTTCAAAAGCTGTTGAGAGAAATCAAAACATTGTTAGACTTCAACAAACAAAGAATATCTTGATTAGTGGTTTGATATCACTTCTGATGCAATGAATCCTGTAGAATTAACTTTTGACAATGAATGAGATCAACTTTCATACTATCTATTTAACTTTGCAATAAAAAGTACTCAGACTCTCCAAATAAACCCACTGTTCCTTCAAGAGAAGGCCAGACATCAGAAGTTTTATTCAAAAGCACTGAAGCCAACATTAAATAATGGGTAAGAAGAATGCTAGCAGCTCTTCCTAAAAAAAAAAAAAAAAAAAAAAAAAAAGAAACATTTGCTTCAGAAGTCGCAACAAATTAACTAAATCTTTTTGTATTTTGTGGTTATTGGCCATAAAATTCCTCTCATATCTTAAAGCCCCATCTACAATAGAAGCCTGCAAAAAGAACAATTGGAAAGAAAATGGAAATAATCCTTTTAGGAGTTCTTTAGCTGTGAATGGAATTTAAAGTCACATTAAAAACAGATGGATATGGGCACACAAGTTGTATGCAGATGCTACCTTTTTTTCTCCCTTTAGAGAGACCTCAATGGCTTCAGCTGTCAATGCCGTGTCACTAGGTCTATCTGCCTTGTTACTAAAAAACAATTAATCTTTTTAATTACAGAAAAATTTGCCACAATACCATCTTTATTCTTAACAGTATTTTTCTGGCTTACTTTGTTTTCATGCAGTGTCTTACTAGGCAAAAAAACCAAGCAGACAACATATATCAGAAAGGGGAGGTCTAAAAGAGTAACCTTGTGTTGAAAAGCAATGTGATAAA
Source organism: Indicator indicator (assembly GCF_027791375.1). Lineage (NCBI taxonomy): Eukaryota > Metazoa > Chordata > Aves > Piciformes > Indicatoridae > Indicator > Indicator indicator. The sequence continues at coordinate 17,574,855 of NC_072013.1, read as the reverse complement.
TAAACATTTTGTGTTGCACTGCAAGCCTAAGACATGCAATCTTACATGAAGATTTACCATTATGGCTTATCAGAATAATGTGTGTGGAGTGGGGGTAATAAGAAAACATAATAAATTCATGTCCCTAATTATTCAGTTGACTAAAAAAAAAAAAAAAGAGAAAAAATCAAAATCAAAGCGAAAAACCTGACTGAATTCATTACATCAGCTATGTGCAAACTGGTTTAATTTGATAGGGTTTTGCCAAGTCATTAGGGAAAAAGACAATGGAACAGCCCATAACATTTCAGTAAATGGAGTAAGCTGGTTAACAAGTTATCCATGGGCCAGCAAGGTGTCCTTGTGGCCAAGAGGGCCAATGAGATCCTGGGGTTCAGTAAGAGGAATGTGTCCAGCAGATCAAGGGAGGTTCTCCTCCCCCTCTACTCTGCCCTGGTGAGGCCTCACCTGGAATATTGCATCCAGTTTTGGGCTCCCCAGTTCAAAAGGACAGGGATCTGCTGGAGAGAGTTCAATGGAGGGCTACCAGGATGATTGAGCACATGCCCCATGAGGAGAGGCTGAGAGACCTGGGACTTTTTAGTCTGAAGAAGACTGAGAGGGGATTTAATAAATGCTTATAAGTATCTGTGGACTGGGTGTCAAGAGGGAGGGGACAGACTCTTCTTGGTTGCACCCTGTGATAGGACAAGGAGCAATGGACATAAGCTACAGCACAGGAGGTTCCACTTCAACATGAGGAGGAACTTCTTCACTGTGAGGGTTACAGAGCACTGGAACAGGCTCCTCAGAGGGGTTGTGGAATCTCCTTCTCTGGAGACTTTGCAGACCAATCTGGATATGTTCCTGTGCAACCTGTGCTAGATTCTATGGTTCTGCTCAGGCAGCAGGGTTGGACTCGATGATCCTTGCAGGCCCCCTCCAACCCCTAATACCCTGTGATCCTGTGTAAATAAAATAAGCTTATTCCCTACATGCAGAAAGTTTTATCAACACATCTTTCCTTAGTGAGTGCCTTTGCAAAAGGCTGTATTCAGTTCCCAGTAACAGAAGACTGGATTTTGATAGTGTCACATTTGTTAGAACCACTAGCAGCAGACAGGAAACCATCTGAGTGATGGTGACTTCTCAGGTATCTGTAAGCATATGACAACTCAGACCAGAAGCTGACCATGGTAACACTGCCCAGGATATTCTGTGCAAAGTGTATGTGTCATAAATTGCAAGCTTATGCTATTGCTAAGTTAAGACATAACAATGTATGAAAAAGATTGCTGACCATACCTGGAAAAAATGAAAGGAACTAAAGAATGGTCTCCAAAATTATATTTTCAGTTAAAAGGATGTTATCAAGAAAAGGTTACATTTTTACTACCTTTCTGAGACGAAGATGACCCCACTTTTCTTTATCACTACCTTGATATCGTCCAGGGGTAGAACCAAGGAGATACACTCTAAAAAAAGAAAATAACACCAAGTTATTTACAGCTCTGGAGTGTCTGTTTTGTGAAGTATTAAAGAAAAAAAAAAAATCTAACAGCAAGGTTGCACTTCTGTATTCAATCAGAAATACTTAACCTTTCACACTTCAGATTTACAATATAAAGAAAAGTAGACTTTCAGCCCAGTAATTTAGTATTAGCATCCTATATGGCTGTAATGCATCACTAAGCATAAACAAAAGCATAAGCAAAAACTGCAGCTTTGTACAAAAGCACAGAAGATACGTAATATTAGCAATAAATGCAAATAGCCTTTGTTTAGCACAGAACTTGGCATTTAGTTTTTGAGTACAGCAAATCTATTGATACATCCAAATGATCAGATTCAGGTATGAGATTTCACTTGGGCACCTAATCACTCAGATGCAAAGTACAGCTTTTCAACTGTCTTCCTAATAATGGTTTAATAACCTGTTTGACTTTGCCCTTAAATAGATAAGAGACCTGCCAAGAGTCACAACAGAAAGATGCAGTAAGGAACTGCTTCTTAAAGCATCTCATGCCTAACTTTATCTATGAATTAAACGTCCCCTGCGTATTTTATATGGCAAGGAACCAAGTGAGTCTTACCTAACCCACGCATAAGATCACGTCAACTAGGGCTCAGCCAACCTCTCCAAGATCAAGCAGTATATCAAGTGAACAAGAACAGCAGCTCAGGCTGTTAGCTCACCTGACTGTAAGGTACTTTGTTTAAAACCCTCCTCCAAACTTGTGAGACTCCACGTACAGGAAAAAAAGTATGTTGTTTATGTACTGAAGTAGATAAGGTTTCAGTTTACGATATTTCCAGTTTTTATTTTCAAATTTTTGTCAGCTTATAAAACTGCTATTAAGCAGTCAGAGATTTACACTTTGTGAAGTAAATACCATATTTCAGTGGAAATGCAGAATGTACCCATTAGAAATAAATTAAGCATCTTGATTTTAAGTAACATCAGTGATGTGATATCAGAGAAAACTGTTTCAAGACAAAGCCTATTATTACGAAGCACATCGTTGCCTGCCAGACAAAATTTATGCCTGTAATGGGCAAAATGCTCTACATATGTAGATGAATTGAACTTTTCTTTTTATGTACAAAATCCTGTTCTTAGCATAATCTTGGTTGCAATAACCTTTGCTTATATGGTCCCTCTTACATGATAATCCTAATCCAGTACGTTTTTTCCCATAGGTAATTGTATTGGAGTAAATATTTAAGCAAGACTGACTTAAATAAAACTCATGAGTCCCTATTATTTACAGCCACCTTATGTCAAATTACTTGATTGATGCACCTTTTTCATTCCTTTAAAGTGTTCATAAAACTAGAAGTCAGTCAATTCAACATACTCTGCAAAAGATAGATTTTTTTTAGAAGCTGCCTGAAGTTGGACTCATGTTTGAACACTTGCATCTGAAACAAAGTAAGCTTACAAAACAAGCCTGTAGTCAAACAGATCCTAACACAAGTGTTTAAATTTTTTAAAACAAAAACCAAACAAAAATGAAAAAAGCCCACAAAAAACCCCATGCAGGTAACATATACCTTGTCTCTGACAAATCATGTTCTTGAATCAGATCTATCCACTCCTTGAGTGTAGGAGAATTGTAAGCCATCAAATAATTTATTAAGTCAGACTTAAAATTGGTGTCAGATTCACCAGCAGAAGCAGTTGATCCTTGAGGTAGCCTTGGATATAAAGGGCTTAGCCATATTCTAAAAGCAAATTCACAAAAGCAAGGACACATTAAAACACAGTTTTAGTAAGCAATTAAAGCTCATCTGAAGATCCCAAATGAACACTAGAAAGACTTATGGTGATACTAGGTATAAAGCAACCTGCCTTTCCCTTACAGAATCATCACATCTTATACTCAATACCATAAAACTAATACTTGCAAATGAACAGTTTGAACACGTATCCATGCAGGTGTTTACAGCATTCATCACTACTAAACAGGCTCAGATTTTACCAACCAGTAGTCCTTTTATCAAGATTTTATGTATGAATAGAGCACTGCAACACATTTTGCTAAGCTACTGATACAGGAAAAAAATATATAGGCAGGCAATTAGGACTGTGTGAATATTCTGGATGTTAGGAAGCACTTCCTTACAGAAAGGGTAACTAGACACTGGAATGGACTGCCCAGGGAGTCACCATCCCTGAAGGTGTTTAAAGAAAGATTAAATGGGGCACTCAGTGACATAGTCTGGCCCATGTGGTGGTGTTAGGTCATAGGCTGGACTTTATTATCTCAGAGGTGTATTCTAGCCTCAATAATTCTGTGATTCTGTGAGTAGGCCAAAGTAACTTGCTTTTTTAGAACTTACATCAAAATAAAATAGAGTGGGCACTACACATGGAAAACATCTACCATTTCTTTCTGGTCACACATTATTGTAGCCATTGAAACAAAAGGTTCTGCATTATCAACTTTACAACACATTGCCACTATCTTGTGGAATTCAGAAGCTTATAAAACAGAACGCAGTGATTCATCATATTGGTGATACTGTGTATTACTGCAGTGTGCAAGAGCTAGAAAGGAAAATATTTTCTGTGTTTGACAATAGGGCAAATATTCCTCTAATGGCCTTCTGAGAAGCTAACTACCAAAAGATAAAGCCATCCACAAGTAAAAGATTTAAAGACAAAAAAACCCACAGTAGTTATGCTTTTGCCATTGAAAACCCCTTACAAGAGCTTGCCTCAGTCAAGTGAAAAGGCTCAAAACATGGATACATTTAATGGTAGCAAAACTGATGTCCAGGTGATGGCAACTTCTGAAAAGCCATTTTCAATCAGTTAATTTCAAGTTAATTTTCAATTACATTTCAAAGAAATCTTATACCTCGAGTTACTGTGGGGATCTAGCTAAAAATGCTCCCATAAAAATAGCAAAGAAAATAAGAGGTTGAGGGCCTTATATTAACATGTCACTTAGTCCTGTTTTCTGTGCTCTCAACAAAACTGTGTCCCAACCCGGGTGTCAACCTTAAAAACAGGAAGGAAATTTCTTACAGAGAAAGTACACTGGGTGAATAATGTTCACCTACCGCATTAAGGAACCAGTGGTGTCCAGCATTTATCAAGTTACATTCTTGATACAGTCAAAGCAGAAGCAGAACATTTTTACAGTCACACTATGCTTGAAGTATTAAAATAAGTTTAAAATAGCTGCTACAGATTTGCATAAAATACTTCATAGCTATGTAGTTTTTCCATAAAGAGACAGTATAGCATAATAAAAGACGTTAATTCAGCTCAGCACATAATTTGGAGCAGAAAGCAAGAAAAGACTTCAACAGCTACCACTGTTCAGGGTTTGAATAATTTTTAAAAATTTTATTTTTTGCAGGATAGCTCTGTCTTAGGAGTGTAAGACTTGTAGCACTAGATCATCTGACCTAGTACACTGTCTCCAGCAGTAGCAGATGCTTGTGTAAAATATTAGAGCAAACATACTCCTGCTAGAGGTTGTTACTTACCCCTGAGTTTTCTGGTGCCAATCTTCAGCAATAAGATTGGATGTATGTATCACAACTCGAAGACCTTCTTCATATAGCAACAACATCATTTTCCTTAAGAAAAAGACATAATACTTCATCTATTTCAAGTACACAGAGTAGGAAATAAATAATTCATTAAAATGCTCCAAGATAATTACTTTCAAAATATTCGTTCTGCATTAGACTTCAATCCATGTGCACAACAAATTCACATGGCAGTTACTAGACTAGCCCCATATATTTTGTCAGCAGCCATCATACAGTATATTTGAGTACAGCTTAACATCTCATGCAAATGATTTCCCACAGCAAAAAGGAGTACTTGCAGAACACTTTCTATACTTGCTACGTTCTTTAGTTAAAATAATAAACACCAAAGGGCCTTTACTTAGTGCTGAACTTATTAAAACATAGTTCTTTTCTCTTAAACTGACAACTTCTAAAATAAAATAAGGTATGTAGGTAACTAACCATTGGGATGGCAAAAAATTACTATTTTTTTGTACCATTAAACTAAACTCAAGTTTAAAAAGTAGTAACTAAGTTATAAACATGTCTGTATTTTTTGTAGCACAGGTGCTTACATTTTCATATACAAGTTTTCAATAGTTGTACAAAGACAGCATATCCATGTGACCCTGAAGGATGAGATGGTTTCCATAGAAACCAATGCTTAGGAATGAAAAGCAAGGAAAAACATGCTTATTTTCAGTGCTGTCCCATGGAGACATTGCTATGCAAAAATCATATCAGACTCAAATTTAGACAGTGATTTATTCAGTAATTGCTGCTTTCAGAGTGCAGCAACCAACATTCAAGTACTTTCACAAGTTTTCCTGTGCTTACTGCATAGTTTATGCAAGACCCTCGAACTACAAAATAGTTCCCCATATGTGTGTTATGCCATGATCTATTGTCAACATGACTTGTGCTTAGAGTAAGTATTTTACAGTAAAATAAAGTGCTGTATAGAAGTGATAACTGACTAAACCACCACTACCTCAAACAACTCACTGACCTGTAACTGAAGTTTTACATCATGCAACAGGAATTACATGAATTTAAGTCTTCATATTTGACAGGGTGAAATCTGTTAAGTTTCTCTTGGGACAAAATTGTTTCATTACACATGAAGACCTGATTTACTGGTCTGCTACACACTTGTGTCCCATCTGCAGCAGAACATTCAGAAATACACTGCTACATACAGAGAATTAGAGCTGCCAGTTAAACTGAATTGAAAATAAGCAAAATCTTTACAAGTTAGTAGTTTGAAACAAAACCTTAATTTCTAACATACCTCTCACAGAGAAGAAAATAATTTTTAAGATGCTAATTTCTTTCTTTTATTTACATTTTGTTCTCCAAAAAGGCTACAAGGAGAACTGTACACTTTCTACCAGAAATAGAGATGTACCTCAAAAGGGCATTTCAGATTAATGTTTTAAGGTAATGTCATATTTTATAAAATGTTTTACATGAAAGAATTGAGTAAAAAAAAAAAAGGCAAAACCAAAAACCAGCAGTGCCCTAAACCCAAAGATTTTTGCTAAAACATAAGATTAAATCTGTTCTTATCTGTAGCGTGCAATCCACAAAGTTCCCTTTGTGGCACTTCCATAGTATCAAATAATTTTGTTTCTTTCAAAAGACCCCAAAATTGAGTAATGATTTCCAGATCCTCCAAATTAACTACAACAACTGAGCAGTAAATCAGTGTTGTGTTTGAAGTGCCAATGACGTATCAAGCCTGCATTACAGTTTTAGTATTAAAATACGAGTAAGAGCCAGGGCCTGAGATTTACCAACTTGTCTAACTTGAACATCTCACATCTACCTAACAGCTGACTTGTTGCCTTAAACTAAAACAATCCTATCATCTATAAATACAAAATAATTAGGATTTTGAAGACTCAGCAACTTCCATGAAACCCAGTTTTACAGCTTTGAAATAGCTTGCAGATAAACAAAACAGATACACATCTTCCTATAAATACTTTAAAATACTAGGCACTAGCTGGCAGTCCAATCATGGTAACTGCATGTACAAAGCTCTGGACATCTTTAGAAAGTGAGCTTTCTGCTTAACAGCTGTTACTTACGTGTGGTGAGTTCCAAATGCAATATCCAATTTAGCCTATAAAATTGAAAAGGTGATCATTAAAAATTCCAATCGTGCATTCCTATATACAAGAATGTTAAAAGAGAGGCACTTCTTCATTTTGCATCGTATCACTGCTCTCTAGTGGGCAGATTACAAAATACAATAACTTTCTCCTCAACAATTTAAAATATACTAATTCTTAGACGTTAAACTTTAAATGTCACAGCAAGCTTTTGCTGAATCTGCTCCAGCAGGATTTCTGGTCTCTTAAAAGCAGTATTTTCAGAAACAGTCAGCTTTTCCAAAAAGGACCTGAGATTCCTGTTGGACACCAAGTTGAAGAGAAGCCAGCAATATGCCCTTGCAACGAAGGCTGACTAACTGTCCTGGGCTGCAAAGTGTTGCCAGAAGGTCAAGGGAGGTGATCCTTCCTCTCTGTTCTGTACTGGTGGGGCCAGGTGTGCAGTACAGGTTCCATTTTTGGGGGAGACATGGACATACTGCAGAGAGTCCAATGAAGGAAAAACTAAGATGATTTGGATTCTCTCTCCTTTGAGGAAAGGCTGAGAAAGCTGGGACTATTCAGCATGGAGAAGAAAAGCCTCAGAGGGGACCTGATCAGGGTGTATAAAAATACCTGAAGGGAGAGGGAGTCGGGCACTTTTTCAATGGTACCCAGTGACAGGACCAGAGGTACAAACAAAGGAGATTCCTTCTGAACGTCAGGAAAAACGTTTTTACTGCGAGGGTAAATGAACGCAGGCATGGGTTGTCCAAAGATGTTGTGGAAATACCCCTCCTTGGAAATACTCAAAACCAATTTGGATATTATCCTGAACAACTGGTTACAAGTGACCCTGCTTGAGCAGGAGAGCTGGACTAGATGTCCTCCAGAGGTCCTAAACTTAATTCCTCTGTGATTCTGAAGCAGACAGTAACTGTTACAACTAGCTTAATGGCTAATGTTGCAAAGAAAACGACAGAAGCCAGAGGGAAATGTTTTTAGTAAGAGGAAAGCACTGATAAAAAGCATATTTACAGCACAGTTTCTAGGGAGAAAATGAAATACGAGTTATAGTTGTTAAGAAAATACTTTAAACCAGTGATGGCTCCAACATTGTGCCTAGTTATTATGGGCATGGAACAGAAGATAAAAGTGTTTATACTTCATTTTAGAACACAAACATAATGGAATGCATGTAGACTATTAGAAAAATCTGAAGTATACTCAAATAGGAAGACTATTACAACTGCCCTTCTCCCCTGCTACGTGCTATCAATGACACTGACAAGTTCATTATATGGGTCGTATTACACTCAAATTCATATTGTGCATGAAAAGGAAACTTTATATGCAAACCCATGAACTTACTGTTAGCATATTTGAAAATCTAATCTGAAACTATTGCTACTCCACAACTTAGTGCAAACGCCTGATTAGTACAGCAAACTTCAGCCCAGAAATCCTGGCCTTGAGAATTCATTGTTTGGCAACAACACAGTGATCTCTAGGAAACTCTGGGAAGAGTTACCAGACTGCCTGAGAAGGAAGAAAATGCCAAGGTCATCCTCCTCTTAAGTAATATATCCCTATGATCACCCAGCAAAATCCTGAAACACTAGTAAGTTGCCATAACCACATCTCTCCCTGAGGTTAAAGCCAATAACTTCACAACTCATGGGCAACAAGAGTGGGCAAAACATCAGAGATAAAGTGGCATGTGCCAGGCACTGCTAGCAGTTTCAACAATATTATGGAGACTACCTGTAACAACATTGTCTTGTGCAAAACATATTTGGATTAATAATAGTAATTTGATGAGAGTTAAGATTATAGTAACACTAGGACCAAGTTCTGGGCTTCACACAAATAATAATTCCTTTTCAGCTAGTACAAGACTGTGTGTGTAACATATGAGTAGAGGTGTGCAGCCGTTCCACGAGCTCTGTATTTTAGTGAACAGCAGCTCTGTGTATACCTATTGTGCGTGAGAATCTACCATAATCACAGAAGACCAGGAACACTGTTACCACATTCCTCGCAAGCATGTTCTTTAAAGCATAGCAGTGTTTTTAATTTGCCACAAAACGTGTGTCTCTTTTCATCCATAACAAGATTTTGAGGACAACAGATAGCTTAATTTCAACAAAATGACGATATAAACGTTTGTTACCTGACAAAAGCTAATGTTCTCATAAGGACGTGCTTGTGCAAGCAGTTCAGCTTTGGATTCTCTCTTTTCACCATGAACTATTAACAATGGCTTCTTCCTTAAAACAAAAAAGGAAACCAGAATTAAAATATCAAGCGAATTAGTAATCAGTCTAAACCACTCCTTCATATAGCTAGGACTTCTGGAATTTAAATTCAATAGTGCAGCAGGAAGACATTAATAAAATCTACACGCCATAACTAGCTCAAAAATGCAGTAACAATAGAACCTCTAAGAGAAGACACTAGAAAATTGTATTTTAAAAAAGAAACATAAAAAAAAAAAGGAGTAAATTGGACAGCAAAAGAGAATCTACATGAGGAATTCACCTGTATAGCTGACAACACACACAAAAGCTCTCAGAAGTACTAATATACACAGTGTGGATCCAAGGCAATTTAAACATTGCTACCTTGCAGAGAAGATAGAAATAATGTGAGGGAAAAGGAGAGCACTAGGTCTATTCTAACAGCACTTTTATGTTCACTTCCTAATACTCTACTGATTTCCCATAAAACGGAAAAAAAAAAAAAGAGAGAAAATTATATCATTTGCTCACTTCACATGAAGGAAGTTGCAATTGTCAGGAAAGGATTTAAGAAAAAAAATTGCTTTAATGACAACATCCAGCAAACTCCAACAATATCATGTTCATGACATATTCCTGATCATTTCTGCTTAGTTTTTCTGTGCCCTTCCTTTCTCTTGCATTACCTTGTTCTTGGCTCAGTAAACTGTACACCAAAAAACTACTTCTTCCATCTTTACAAGTTATCAGCTGCATTACATCATGGCACACAGTGGGACCTCCTAATATGTTAGTTTATATATATTAAGCATGAAGTAACACTTAATATTAAGCATTAATTAACAAAAATCTGAAATCAAGCATACTGAACTCTGACTATTTAACTGGTTTGTATTATTGATTTCTTGTCTCTCTTTGAATGTGGAATAAACATACAAGAAAAAGCAAAAATTGGTTGCAATAATGTGCAACTGCAAACAAGTGTTTGTAATTCACTTCTAACAGAAACTTGCATGAACAGAATAAATTTGGAAACTATCATTTCATGTTATTAAAACAAGCATACCTGAATTCCAGCGGATACTGTTTTACAAGCCATTCCACATCTATACAGTAGTTAAACTTGAACATAAGAAAACAGACTCATTAAAAAGAAAAAGGAGTTTGTCAGAACAATGAATGAACTATATATAGCAAAAAAGCTTCCTGCAGAAAGTCATCACTCAGTATCACGTCATACACACAATGCTTTAAAAACAGGAGTGTTTTTGAATTTCATAAGCTTTCTTTCATGCCTCTTAACAATTCAGGGATTAATTTAAATTATCCAAAAGCATGCATTAGTGCTCATAAAAAACAAACATGCAGAGAAAAGCATCCCATACACATAACAAAAAAGCATTGGTTCATGAACAATCTTTGAAATGTGCTTATACCATGAATAGCAGCAAAAGCTTCCAGACAACAACAACAACAAAAATATCATTACTAGATTGAGGGGGTTTTTCTTAAATAAAAAAAAATATATACGAAAATAATTTACACACACAAACATGCATTTTTCAGTTGCACATTCCCCCAGAACAGGAAAATCTGCCTGAGTTCTAAACAGAACATGGGATGATTTTTATATTTCAATACATTGTTGTATAGTTAAAAACATTTAGAGTCCTCCCTGTATTTTAACAAAGTTCTCTCCTAATATCAGCTGCATTGTACTAACATGGATGATGAAGTTTAAAGTTAAAGTGAAACAGGTGGAATCAGCACAGCAAACAGGAAACTCACCTGGGCAGAAGATACAAGAGTCCCAAAAAGAGGAGACAAAATATCTATTAAAAACATTAAAGCATACATGAGTAAAAAAGTTCAAGTAAACATTTCACATCTTGAACAGTTTGGTAGCTACCACAACAGCAGCCAGACAGCATGAGAGAGATTCACTTCAGTTTACTAGTTTTAATATCAAAGTCACCCATCCTCATCTGAAACCCTCATTGTCTTATTTTTATGAAAAGAATTAATTCTCTCAAAGTCAAAAACAAATCTTAAAAATTCAGTAAGAGGAACACTAAGATCACACAGACATAGGAGCATCACACTATTCTCTTCCTTACAGAGAAGAACTGCGGCAGGGTATATGCTTAAAGAATTAATCTGTTGCAGATTGGATATATCCAGAGAGCAGCCAGACAGAAAGGGACCTGGGGGTACCGATTGACAGCCGGCTGAACATGAGCCAACAGTGTGCCCAGGTGGCCAAGAAGGCCAATGGCATCCTGGCCTGCATCAAGAATAGTGTGGCCAGCAGGAACAGGGAAGTCATTGTGCCCCTCTACTCAGCACTGGTTAGGCCTCACCTCAAGTACTGTGTCCAGTTCTGGGGCCCTCAGTTTAAGAAGGACATTGAGATACTTGAAGGTGTCCAGAGAAGGGCAACGAGGCTGGTGAGAAGCCTCGAACACAAACCCTATGAGGAGAGGCTGAGGGAGCTGGGATTGTTTAGCCTGGTGAAGAGGAGGCTCAGGGGTAACCTCATTGCTGTCTACAACTACCTGAAGGGAGGTTGCAGCCAGGAGGAGGTTGGTCTCTTCTCCCAGGCAACCAGCACCAGAACAAGAGGACATAGTCCCAAGCTGCACCAGGGGAGATTTAGGCTCGAGGTGAGGAGAAAGTTCTTCATGGAGAGAGTTGTTAGACATTGGAATGTGCTGCCCAGGGAGGTGGTGGAGTCACCATCCCTGGAGGTGTTCAAGAGGGGATTGGAAGTGGCACTTGATGACATGGTTTAGTGGTCATGAAGTCTTGGGTGACAGGTTAGACTTTGATGATCCTTGAGGACTTTTCCAGCCTTATTGATTCTGTGATATCCTCAGTTCATTCATGGCAACACAGAAAACTAACTCGACTGATTTATACCCTCAGGAACTGAAGCACAGCAGAAACTTGAAAACACATTCTACAATATTTCATGCATTCTCTCTACATAAATCTGGGTTTGCAAGTTAAATGAAAAACTCAGATGCTTCACCAGCTCAACTAACCACTCAACAGGACAGATAACTCCTAAGTGGCTGAAAGCCACAATGAATTCACAAAGCAGATAAAGACAAACAGCAGGGAAGCACCTGAGGTCTCTGACACCAGGCTGAGATCAATCATCAGTGCTCATAAGGAGCACAACATAAAAACTTAAGGAAAAGTTACAGCTTAACTGTGTAGCTCTGCAATCATTTGCTCACCTTCAACATACTACAAATCTTTCCTGCACCATTTTTCTGTATTTCTGTGCATAAATCTCTTACTAATGTTTCTTTCTGATTCTGTCATGAGATTCCATTTCTGAATGAGAGAATGTTTACAGGTGCATAGAGGTGTTCCCCCTTACATCAAACTACACAGCATTCCTGAAGCATCAGTATGACACAAAGAATAATTAACTTAATCTCGACGTAAACTCACTTCTAATGGAATTGGAGTGGGTCGAGGAATCCCAGCCACAAAACTTCAGAACAGCTATCTTGCACTGCATCAAGTGATAGTGGATTACCAGGTCCAAACCACTTGGCAGCAAGATGTCAAGTGCAAGTAATTGCTCAGGAAGGGTGGTTAGACACACAAGGAATGCATCACTCTAAGAGTCACAAATACAAGCAGTTTTCCCAGATTAAATTACAGGAAAAGCAGCAATAAGAAGCACCGTATGACTGCCTTGGCTAAATGCACACTAGATTTGTGCAGCATAATTCAGAAGTTACAATAGAAGCAGTATCAGCAAATTAAGGCTTTATATACTGTACTTTTCTAAAAGAGAAAGGCAAAGATAGCAGAACCAATTCCTACAACTTGCACATTTAGAGTATGAAGCATCAGCTACACCAATGAATACATATGCATAAATGATACCCATGAATTAAAAATAAGCATTCTCTTGCAAACAAGTCTCCCAAAAGCCCAGTTCTATAGAAGCCACTTGTTCACCTTTTATGTGCAGGGCTCCAGAATTATATCGTTGTTCAATTCCTCTGACTTTGGTGAGAAAAAACCTGAAAGGGTTCTTCCCATTCAACAAATCCCAGGTATCTTGGGCTTCACTAGGTGTTTCATTATACTTCTCTGCTTTCTGATTCTCTGACAGTTTCTCATCTTTGCAAAGATTCAGATGATCTTCTCTGGCTACACTGCATTTTTCTTCTTTCAGTGTTTCTTTGTGGGCATGCTTTTCCTGATCGTCAGGCTCTTCGTCACTACTAGAAAGACACCAGCCTAAGCCTTCTTGGCTAGTTCTCTGTTTTCCTATGGGAGGTATATCTGCAGAAAAACTTTTATCATCGAGTTTCACAGGAGAAGCTTTTCTCTTGCGAGCAGCTTTCCTAGCTTCAGAGCATGGATATTGTGGACCACTCGCCCTGTCACGTGCAGCATCCAATAGTGAAGATGTAGATGGTTTTTCACTGCCAGAATTTTCCTCAGCACTTTCATCACTGCTAGATACTGTCCATTTTCCGTGTGCATCTTCCTGAAGCATGGTCCTAGAGATTAAGAAACACAGCGCCAAACAAAAATTATGCTTTTCTGCTACACTTAAATCTGTTTCACTGCCTAGTTCCAGCCTACTTATTACTAAAGAACTTTGCTTTTGTATTTGTCAGAATATCCCTACAGCTTCTGACTCGGGAAAATCTCATAGCGCACAAGGATTACTTCTGTGCGCGGGAAACAAAGAAACACGTGAAACAAGGACAACCATCAAGTGGGAAGCAGCTAATGTGGAAATCTGCTTATGGAAAACGGGCTGGAATAGGGGTACGTACAAGAAAACTTTTCAAAAGTCAAGAGTAATTTGCATTATATAGACATTTCTCCTACCGGCCGCGCTCCAAAGGGAGCGGAGTCAGAACCGTTCTTCCTGCCACAACCTGAAGCTACGACATCCCGCAACGCCCCAGCCCAGGCCCCCCAGCCGCGCCGCTAAATCGAGGTCGGCAGGAAGCCCAGGTGCGGCTGCCCCACCAGGACAGCGGAGCGGGCGGCCGGAGGGGAGGCGCTGGGGCGGGGCCAGCAGCAGTCGCCACCCGCCCGCCAGTACCCAGCGGCGCCTCAGTGGGCACGAGGCAAGGCAGGTCACAGTACCAACAGCCCCAGACCGTAGCCGGGCGGCTGCGGCCGCTCACGTCAAAACGTGGCGAGACGCACAGCTCGGCCCCGTAGCTTAGCAGCCATCTTCTCCCGCCCCAGCAGTGCAACGACTTACCGTCAGGCCTAGTACCGTGGTGGCGCCTCTGAAGTGGAGACAGCTGAGACCCGCCTTTGCCCCGCCCTTCCCCTCCGAGCCAATGGCGCGCGTCTGAGTTTAGCCAATCCCGCCGTGGGCTTTCCGCGCGGCTGTAGATGCCTGCGGTGTAGGATGCCTCTGCGGCCGTTCGGTGAGGAGCGCGAGGGCGGAGGGTTGGGCCCGGCGGGTGGGTGTCCGTGTCGTCTGAAGGGCTTCTCTGTTTGCTCCTGACAGAGGCGCGGAAGCAGCTCAGGCATGTTTCTCAAAGCTGCTAAACCGTAAAGACAGTCACGTCTTGGTGACCAGAGCTAACCAAGTAAATCTTTATCTGACGTTAATAGAGGTTTAGGGCAGGTGCAATATTGGCATAACATTTATTCAGCTCGGTGCTAGTTACTGTGTCTGAAGTGGCCCATTAATAAAATAACTGCGTGACGACTTCAAGGTGAGAGTGGGAGGATAAAACACGTGTAAAATTTATCAAAGGAAGAGATGGGCTACTTCAAAGCTTGCTCTGTCTGCCTGTATTGTACTAGCGTTTAGTTTTTGTTATTCAATTACAAGCCTGTGACTGCAGTTAACAAATCATGTATCTTTATATTGGCGTGCAATAAAATCAGCAAGCTACACCTAGGGGAAAAAAAAAATTTCGACCTCTGCGTGTAATAGTTTAATACTGCAGAGTTGCATGTAGTGCTTCTTCCTAAAGCAATCTGTGGATATAGTCCCCAGATTAAATGTTTTATTATCAATCCTTGCTGAAGGTCTTCTGTGATAAACACTCTTGGGAAAGTTGCATGAGTTTGTTATGTGTGTAATCTCTTGTCCAGGTATAGACTCTGGCAACAGTATTTGGTTTCTAAAATTACTTCAGAAAATTCAGTGACTTCTGGCTATGCCTGCATCAAAGTTTCTCCACATAGTTCCAGTCTGTATGGTGACTTAACTAAGATGCCTGGCATTTTTCAAGAAAAAAATCAAGGTCTTGCAGAAATAAATTTAATGTGATTTGTTTTCTGGAGGACTGTACCGTGTGTTCTAAGTCCACAAAAGTCCTTTTCATCATAATCATACAAAATGTAGAAGTAGGAAAACTTTATTTTAATTTAACAAAAATGTAAAATGAAATAGACTCTGCCCATTTTCAGGTATTGTAACAGAGTAGTTGAACAGAATTCTGAGAGATGCAACTAATATGCACTAATGTTTTTTTAACAGCATAGTTTATTCAGCAAGTGCCTATTTTATTCTTCCTGTAACAGTTATTCAAAGTAAAAAATACCAGGCCAGGTTTATTGGATTTTAATGCAAATCACTCCTGTAGGTTTTTGAAGTATGTGATGATGATAACAAAGGCTATTTAATCAGAAGGGTCTTCATAAAGTTTCTGTAATAATGTTGTTTGGTTATAAACCTCAAAAGGTATATATATTTTCATTTATGTTCTGAAGATTCAGTTTATATAGAAGCATCACCACAGAGAACTCTGTGTACTGGCATCAAGGGTTAGGGACCATCCACTAAACTCGTGACACTCTCCATTAACCCTTCCAATTTCCCAAAGAGAAGAGAAAGGGATTAAAGGAGAGAGATTTAGGGATTGGAAAACTTAAGCTATTTTAATGAAAATAATAGCAATAAAATTGAATATATGTACAAATACATATAAACCAATATTGAACCCAACTTCCCCAATGGCAATTACCTCATTGTCACCACTGATGCTGTGGCTGAAGTCCAAGACTGGACTCAGGAGCAGATGGAGTAAATCACTGGAGTAAAAGATGGAGTAAAATCACTGAACAGAATTAGTTCTGTTGTAACTCAGGACAACTGGCTGGTCCACATTTGATTGGAGTGGATTCCTGTAGGCTTAGTGAATAGAAGTGCCTCCAAATTCTAAAAGTTTTCTTATCCAGGGATATTTATTACAAAAGAAAATAATCAAACCCCTACCTTTTCTGGCACAGACTGTGATGAGTAGAAGGATGCATTGTATTTCACAGGGGCATGAGATGTATGAAATAACTGACACTGGTTTTTGTAGTATGCTCCGTTTCTTTAGTCTGTGGTTTCAGTAGATGTAAAACTACCATGCTGTAATGTTATGTTCTAAAAAAAAATGCAGCTATTTTTGGTTTCAAGTAACATCTGGGCAGTTTTAGTCTTGATGGCTCTACAACAAATCTGTACAGAAATCTGTACAAATCTGAGAGAAATCACATGTTGCATATTCACATGAAGGTAGGGAATAAATTGTATGGCTTAATGCAGTTCTGGAAGTTATATTTCTGCTCTAGTACTACAAGTAATCTCCAAAAAGAGTATGAAAGAACACCTGTGAGATCTTAGAATACATGTTTCTTTGAGTTTCTTTCTTATCATATGTTGATACAAGTTTGACCAATATACTGTAAAATATATTTAGCACAGAAATTGAGTCATTTTTCTTCTTCCAGTTTGAGCAATTGGCTTCCCCAAGGACCACTTCTGACTAATTTTTTAAAATTTTTTTTTTTTTTACTTAAATCTGTATCACACACACACAAAAGTTGATTATCATTTAAATAATGAAAAGTTTCATTAAACTCTGATAGTTGTCATCCCTGATACATTTCAGCTGTGAGCTCGGTCCAGGTCTAATAATAGTTTAGATTTCTGGAATCTGAATGGCTGAATTATGAATGCTTATCTTCTCCTTTTCTATATGTTTCAACCTTCAGGTAAAAATTAGTTATTTTGTTAAATTCCTTGAATGTTTCTTCTGGTAGGAATAAATACTTGAAATACGCTTCAGGCATTCAAACAAAGAGCAGTGCGTAAGTCACTGATGGCTCCTTCTTGGAAAGAGAATAAACATGGAGGACTCCAGGGAAGAAAGGAGGTGAAAGTTCAGTTATTCTTTCCTGAAAAGGTGCCAAGTCACACCTGCTGGGTCTCTTGGCAGTGCCATAACCACCTGGTTGTAGACCATTTTTTCTCTGCAGCTGCACAAAAATTAATTAATAATGTTTGTTCTGGGACCGACTCTGTCTCATGGTTTTGCCAGTTCCTTAGGTGGGCCAAACTGCAGTGACTCTTAATCTTTACCCAATGACTGCTCACTGTGCAGTACTAAAAAATCCCTAGGTAGACAAATACTTTTTTTGGTGGCTTTTGCTAGCATACATTAACTGTGGTCTATGGCACAGCCACACCTTTTGCCTTTGCTGATGGCTAGGCTTTCTGAATGTTGCTTTCAACATTTGGGTAGTTTTTAATCTAGTTACGAGAAACACAGCTTTCTCTGTGCACCAGATAGCAACCACATGCAGAAGTTAAAATCCTGAAAGTGGATTGTTAGAATCCAGTTCTTGAGCAGTATTGTGTTTTACTGTGTTGTTGAAACAACTGAAGTATTTCTTCGAAGTCGCTAACAGCCCTAGCAAAGAGTACTTCCAAGAAATGAGAAATGGTGTACATATTTCTTAAGTTAGGGTGAAACTGATTTCTCAACTATACTGTGTACTAACATAATTTTTTTCCATTAAAACAGCAATTCCTTAGCATCATCAACTGCAATCAAGCAACTGCATTTTTTAATAAATTGGTTTTACATCTGTTTTTTGGTCAGGTTTTCTTTATTCTGCAAAATTCAAAGTAATGCTAACTTTACCCACTAGATGTCATTAAGAAATTTGTGATTGGAGAGGATGGGACCCAAGAATTTGAATTGCACTCCTGCTGCCTTTACTTTTTCAGAAGGCTTTGCTGTAACAATTCTAATTGTTAGACTGATTACGTATAGTTGGTATGTTTATTTGCGTATAAAAATTATAATTTCTGGGAACTAGCAGCATCATGATAATTCAGTTTGTGGGTCTTACACTTTATTTCTCTGAAAAGCTTGTTTCAGTGATACTCTTTCCCCCAAAATTATCCAAACTGATCTAAATATTTCAATGACCATTCAGTTAGCTAATTGCACATTCTGGTGAAAAGGATACTGCAGGAATAGTAGCTATGGGAATGTGTTGTTCCCCAGCTGAAGTTTCATTTAGACCTAACTAAAAGCATTCTTTACACTGTGCCTAGGAGCCCCCCAAAATGTCCAGTGTTTTCCCTGGCCCAACTCTGTACCTTCACATCAGGAGATCAATGGGTTGGTCTGCTGCTGAACAGGATGCCAACAGCAGGACACCCTGACATCCAGAGTACAGAAAGGCAGTCTGCTGCTTACAACTTCCATCTGCTCTTCTGGCACGTCTTATCAAAGCTTTCTGAAAAGGACTCCCTAGTCTATTTGTATGCCTGACTGTCTATGTGAAAAGTGTTGCAAGCCAAAAGGAGCATATAGTCTTAGTTTAACTGCTCATGACATGTTTGGCCTGTCAGCCAGAATGGAGTACGCTAGGATTGCATTAGAAGCTGCTAGCACATCAACTCCTTTCTTAAGAGATGTCTCAGTGCTGCAGCTATGTACAGTCTTGTATTCTAGTAACAGAGATGCAAGAGTTTGGACTCATAAGCACTCAGTTGTGCTAAACACCAGTGGAAACATAGTCCACAATGGACTTCTGTGCTTTCTTGGATATACAGTCCCTTTCTGTTATGTGCATTCTTCAAAGATCTTTCTAGTGATCTCTTGGTCATCTTCTACTTCTGTTCTGAAAAGTCTGTTTTTTTTCTGGTGTTTTGTTTTCATCATGCTATTTAAGTTTTTGTTTTGTAATAATAATGAATTTTGGTAACACACTAATATTAGCAAGTGTAAGTGAATCTTGATAACATAATAATCAACATATGTCATTCCTGTGTTCCTATCAGATAAAATTCTGAGATAAGATCCTGTTGAAAGAATGAAAAGCGATACATTGTACATAAAAAGAGGCAGTAGTGATTGCTTTCAGGGTAGTTGTAGAAGCTACAACTTTGGAGGATGCAAACAGGTTTTTTCATTTCTTTCTAAACTTTTATTCTCTGCCTTTTTATGAAAGTTTGTATTTTAGGCAGATCTACCAAATAATTTTTGACCAAACTAGGCTTCAGGAAATATTTTGTCTCCAATCTGAATATTGAAAGTTATTTCATTATTTAAAGGAGATAACAAATTTGCAGGCTGACTCACCAAATGTCAGTTTTGAATATTGCAGTTCTTTCAATGTATTTGACCTCCAATCTGTATAAAGTTAAGCATGTATGTTTAAGCATACTTAGTTTAAGATTCAGGTATTGATTAGGATTTTTTTTTAAGACTACGTATATACTTTTGATGAATGAAAAGGAGGTAGATTTATTTTAATTAGAATAAAATATCTTCTTACATGCCATAGATATTGCTATTGTATAATATATACTGTTAAGAGATAAATATTTAGTAAAACCATGTACTGTTGTTATCAAATGGAAATCATAAAGGAATTCATATTTAGCACTTATGTAGAAAGCCACCTTGGCATACGTTCTGTGTTCCAGGTGGAGGTGAATTTAGTAATGTCTTCTGTGAGACCACAAAGTTCAGGCAATATGCAAACACATAGCCCCCAATGATTTCTACTCCTTTTTCATTTATAAATGTAAGAAATCTGAAGCTTAGACCCTCAAGAGTTTGGAAGAACCTGATGTAGCTTAATGATAATGTTGGGATATATGAGATGCATCAAGGTGAAATGTCGGTTCCTGCTTTTTGGTTACAGCCCCCTACAGTGCCAGGCTTGGGGAAGAGTGGCTGGAAAGCTGCCTGGCAGAAAGGACCTGGGGTGTTGGTCAACGGCTTGCTGAATATGAGCCAGCAGTGTGCTCAGGTGGCCAAGGCCAACAGCATTGTTGTTTGTATTAGGAATAGTGTGACCAACAAGACTAGAGAGGTGATTGTCCCGCTGTACTTGACCCTGGTGAGGATATGTGCACTGTGTTCAGGGTTGGGCTTCTCACTACAAGAAAGACACTCAGGTGCTGGAGCATTGTATTGTGTTTGGCTGAGATGGAGTTAATTCTCCCCAGAGCATCTTTCATAGTGCTGTGTTTTTCAGTGATGTAGCTGGGTGTTGATGACACAGCAATGTATTGCTGCTGCTGAGCCAAGGACTGAGGCTCGGCTTTTCCAACATTTTGCCCCAACAGAAGGTTGAGGGATGGGCAAGGTCTTGGTAGGGGACACAGTCGGGCTAGCTGACCCAAACTGACCAAAGGTCCATACTATATGACATCAGCTCAGATAAAAAAGCTAAGTGAAAGAGAGAAGTGTGGGGACGTTTGTTGATGGTGTCTGTCCTCCAGAGCAACCAGTATGCACGTTGGAGCCCTGCTTCACAGGGACCAGCTGGACATTGTCTGCTGATAGGAAGTAGATAATATCTTTGCTCTTCTTCCATTTGTGGCCTCTGCTTTTGCTTTTCATCCTGCTAAACTGCTTCTATTGTGACTCACAGGCCTTTGGTTATATTTTCCCTCTTCACTGCCCATCTAAGAAAGGGAGTGATAGAGCAATTTCGGGGGTCCTCTGGCCTCCAGCCAGGGCCAAAACACCACAAGCATGTCCAAAGAAGAGCACCAAAGCTGGTGAATGGTCTGGAGATCAGTTCTTATGAGGGGCAGCTGAGAGAACTGGGATTGTTTAGCCTGGACAAAAGGAGGCTGAGTGGATTCCTTATTGTTCTCTACAACTTCCTGAAAGGAGGTTGTAGCAAGGCAGGTATCTATCTTTTCTCCTAAGTAACAAGCAGTAGGAGAAGAGGAAATGGGCTCAGGTTGTACCAGGGGAGGTTTAGATTGGATATTAGGAAAAAAAAATTTCACTTTATAAAAGGTTGTGAAGTACTGAAGCAAATTGATCAGGGAAGTGGTGGAGTCACCATTCCTGTGCCTGTTCCAAAGATATGTAGATGTGGTGCTTAGGTATGTGGTTTAGTGATGGACTTGGCAGTGTTAGGTTAATGGTTGAACTCAATGATCTTAAAGGTCTTTTCCAACCTAAGTAATTCTATGATTCTATAAATGAGTTGACCATGGTTATTAAAGAAGGTCTTATGATTTCATTTAGTTTTGTAATATTCTTAGTGCTTGTACATTACATTTAGCTTGTTCTTACTTCTCAAAGTGGCACTTCTTAAGAGAAACATTAGATTAAGTGATTAAGTGATAGGGAGAAGGAATTAGTGATTTTAGTGTTCAGCTTGATAAGTGACAAAAAAGGTTAAATCGTATTTTTTATATTGTTCCACTGTTTACTTAGGCACATACCAGAGCCTTACACCACAGATCAAGAAATATATTTCAGTAACAACACTCCAATTTATATAGTTCTGCTTGTTTTTTTCATGACCTTATCAATTATACCTACACATCTCTTTTTTTTGTGGAGTCATGTGACAAACTTTACTGGAGAAATGATTCATACAGAGAATGAAGTGGCAAAAAAAATGTGGTTGCTTTTATCAATAAATTCTTTCATCTCTTTCACCACATGGCCCCACAAGTATTTGTATACATTTCAAGGGAGGGCACTGTAGAGGCTGGTTCTGTTTATTCTAGCATTGGTGCCAAAACCCATGATCATTAAACCACACCCTTACTTATAAATCTTTAATGTGGGCAACAAATACAAAATAAAGGTTTTATTCAGTTGTTTCTTTTTTTTTTTTTTTCAGGAGAAAAACTGTTTATCAATTCCTGAACCAAAACTAATGAACTAAGATACAAAGATTGATTATGGATTTGTTAATACCTAATTGGCTTGATTGTTTTTTTTTTAAGATGACCTTTTTGTATGTTGAGATAGCTTTACAGCCTCTTCCAGCAGCATATAAATTGCCAGCTCTCAAGATCAATGAATAGGCAGCACTCTATTATAGGAGTCATTCTGTAAAAGGAAAATTGTATACTATAATTTTCTGGGCTCACATTACTCGGAAGAGAAAAAATAAATGGATGGAAAGCTCATATTGCTTTTTATGGTTTCACTTCTATAGTTATCCAATTGAATGGAAAGCTCTTCATGCAGGCAAGTTCAGTATGTTTAGGCAACCTCTGTTATTAAAGAAATTGTACATGTACAGAACCTAGCAGTTGATAGCAGCAAGACTTTGTAATTCTGGAAACTGAGACTGTAACAGTTGTTAAGGTATAATTTTTTTCAAGGAGAAATAAGGAAAGAAACACTGGAAATCTTTAAGGTTGTAGTTTAAGATTGGAACTGAGACAGCAGGTGGAGCTGAATGAGTTATGCTTTTGAACCACTGCAGAAAGAGTAGGATATGAATGAATCAAAAGAAAGACAAATGCATAGCTTTTGTATATTGATTGATAAAGAACAATTCCTGCAGCATACAGTCATGTTGCCTTCTAAAGAAAACTAAATTGCTTAAAATTAGGATAAAGCATATATTAGAGAGTTATGAAAAATAATATTTGTCTTTACATATGGAGCTGAAACGGCATTGGTTTTGCAAAAAAAAAAAATCTATCTGCAGAATTTTTACATCAATATTTTTGCATGTTTCATGGGGAGGCCTGAGGTAGATATTTGTTACTTGATTTTTATATTTTACTTTGCTTTTAGAAGAAATGGCCAATTAAGAACTTAAAAATCAGGTTTTCATTTAAATTTCTTCCATTTTCAGTTCATTAAAAAGATGACACAAACATAGAGGTGAAGACTTTTTTGTAGTATACAGGAGGAATCACCAATCCAGTTTTGCATTCAGTTTTATTACGACTTTCAAAGAACTCTGTCTGAGGTTATGGATTTTTTCAGAATTTTCTCACTTCTGGGAATGATGCCAGATAGATTGTTTATGCAGCACGGATCTTTATCCATGGCATGCAAGTGCTACTGAGTTAGAAAAGTCCATGTTTCTCTCCAGTGCAAAGAAACATGAAAAGGCAGATAAGAAGAAAAGGTAGAAGTAAACAGAAGCACAATACTTAAGCATAGAAAATAAGTGAGAAAATTTCAACAATACTGAAATATTTACATGATTGTGAACTAATTTTGAAGGCTATTGTTTCAGTTTTTATTTTTGTGGAGTATATATATGTAATTACAATTATTCATAATTTGTAGACCTTAGTCATACATATTTTTAAGGAGAAAAATAAATCTGACTGTTTTGCAGGGAGATTTATTTATAGTTTTCATTTTTCTAGGTCTATTCTTTGAAAAGTTTTAAATCTTATTAGTGCAAAGAAGGTTGCACAGTTATACAGTAATGAAACATGGGAAATATTTACAGCTTTTGTTGTGCAATATATTTTTTTTCTCCTAAATATTTGGAGTATTAATTTAATTCTAAACCACTTTATCAAAACACAGCACCTGAAGGAGATACAAAGAAGTGAAGATGTCCTGGATGCTACAAAGTTAAATAAAACAATACCAGACTAATAAAGATCAAGATGATAGTACCATAAATAAAGGTAGGGTTGGTAGGCTGTGGTCTTCTAGGTGGTAGTTCTGGATTGTCTGTTGTACTATGAGCTCCTCCAGCTCTTTGTGCCACACACTGTCTCATACTCATACATCTGCACTCATTTATACCGCATATTTTACAGATTTTTGTCATGTCGTGGTTATAGGTCTTTTCTACTTGCCATGTTAGACCAAGAAAAGGAAATGAAAGCAACAAGGGATCTTTTATTTTTCTTCTTGGGAAGTAGACGCAGTGAATCTTTTTCATTGCTGCTATACATCAGAGCATGTCCCGTCACCAGACTAAAGAAAAGAATATTTCATCAGGAGCCTTTGAGCTGATGGACATTCAGATGGTCTGAGATAGGACTATGGTCTTTGAAAAGAGGGAAAGTGAAACATATGGCAGATCAGATGTTGGGGTGATGAGAAAAGCATGCACTCAGCTTTCTGTCATGAACTGAAAGTATCTTTTGAAGTGTTAGTGAATTACTTCAAGGGACTAAAGAGTTTCAACCACTGTGCTGTTGTCTTGCGATCTGCTGCACACAGTCTGCAACAGCCCTATTTGAGATGCTTTATTTTCCAGTTGAATCAGGAAATGAGTTCATAATCTTAAGTGATTGGTCAGTTGATTTTACTCTGGTATAATGTAAACAGGATCTGAAATCTAATTTTGCACATTTTGGAGTCCATATTTTCAAGGTTTTACAAACCTGAAATTTTCAATTCAATACTTTTAACATTATAAATAAGAGAGTTGTAGATGTTGTAAGCACAGTACTTTTGAACAGGATTCACAATGGCAAAAAGAAAATTTCAATATAAAGTCTTTCTTTGACTGCTTGTCTATATAATGTAGCTAGTATATTGCAAATATGTATATGTAGCAAGTATATTGCAAATACGGTAACTCAAAAAGTGTGTGAGAGCAAATTGAGCAGCTTACATACAAACATAATTGTATGAAGTAATTTTAAAAAGCCTGTCATTTATATTGTTTTTTTCTTGCCTAATCTTGATTTAGAAGATAGAGGATTTTGACCTTTGAATACCTGAGGAGAACCTTCAATTTTATTTCTTCTAAGTTAATCCAAAAAAATAACAGTTGAAGCCCCAGGTAAGATTAAAGAGATCCTTATTCGTAGATAGCAGGCTTTTTGGTGTATATATTTCAGTTAATTAATAATAAATATTATAAAGATAAAAAATATGTTAAATAATATAATATATAAATCGTATAAGCAAAAATAATAAAATCATAACTATAATTAAAATAATAAATATTACCAGATACAGAAAGTAATTTGTTGGCTGTACTGTTTCTTAAGAAGCCTAAAATTATTTACTTCTACATTTTCCTCCTGTAATCAGAAAATCTGCATTCAAGAGCTGTCCCTTGAAAAATTCTGTTAAACTGTAGTGCATATTGCAAGGCAGCAGTGGGTAGAGATTTCTTGCAAGCTGAGATTGCCTCAGAAGTGAAAGGATAAAATTTTGAAATAATTTGCATATGGTAAAAAATTGCTCTTACCTTTGCTTCTGACAGGAAACATCATTTAAAAATGCTTTGGGAAAAATTGCATTGCAAAGTGTGAAACTTTTTTTGTGATGTGATTGATTTGTTTCTAAGTAACTCAGTCATTGACAGAAGTCCTTCACTTTTGAAGACATGGTATCAGATAGCTTGCTGAGAACCATTTTTAAAAGGTGGGGTTGGATTGTGGGTTGTTACTCATTTTTGCAGTTATCTGGAGTCACGATATGAAGCATTACAGCAGAACAGGAATTGGTCTGTGCATCTTTTAAGCCACTGGTATACAATAACAGTAAATCAAAATGTAGAGTGACTAATGTTCCCAATGATAATCTTATGGATCTTCAATGATGATAATCCTTTGCTCTAAAGATGTAATATATTTGGGGGAGAGTAATTATTTTAAGATTTGAAAAGTTGCGTGGCGTATTTTTGTTGATGTCCTAGTGATTTTACTATCACTTGGTTTTTTTGGTATTGTCAAGAAATGAATAGGAAAATGTAGGCAGAGTAGCTTGAGATGTTATTCTTTTAAAATACTTAAGGACTTCTGTGGAGGGCTTAATATCCAATTTTTCTGTCCAGTGACTAAAATGTAGGGGGTTTTGGTATTCATGCTTTTTAGGTCAGAAAAGGCTATACAGTTGTTATTCATATTGGTGTATTTTGCATTTCTGCATCTATTTTTTCATTATCTTACTCACTTGAAAAATTGTCAAATAAATTCAGACTTAGCTTTGTATTTTAAAACATTTCTGAAAATTTTGACCTATCTTTCAAAACGAAACTCCTCAATTCCAAATTTAAAAGATAATCATGATTAATTTAATAAATGAAGGAAAGTTCAATTAAATGTTATGGTATGCTATACATCTAGTAAAGAAGATGTGCCATGCTCTAGCACTAGCATATTAGTCTGTTGGCCTTCTTGCCCACCTGAGCATGCTGCTGGCTCGTGTTCAGCTGGCTGTCAACCCAACACCCCCAGGTCCTTTTCCACCAGGCAACTTTCCAGCCACTCTGCCCCAAGCCTGTAGCATTTCATGGGATTGATGTTACCTAAGTCCAGGACCCAGCAGTTGGCCTTGTTAAACCTTATACAAAATGACCTCAGCCCATCAATCCAGCCTGTCCCGATCTCTCTGTAGAGCCTTCCTACCCTCAAGCACATCAACACTCCCACCCAATTTAGTGTCATCTGCAAACTTACTGAGGGTGCGCTCAATTCCTTTGTCCAGATAACTCCAAACTATATTAAAGAGAACTGACCCCCATGCTGAGCCCTGGGGAACAGCAGTAGTGACCAGCCACCAACTGGATTTAACTACATTCACCAGCACTCTGAGTTTTGCCCTCTCAAGACGGCCTCCTAAGGGTCTTTGTCCACCAGTCTCCAAAACAGGCCAGTGTCTGTCCACCAGAAGTCCTGCCTGTTGCCAACAGACCTGGTGTCCTGTAAATCAGCCTTTGTTACTCCTATTTGTAAAAGGATTTGTTTATACTGCGTAAAGGTAAGAAAACCACACTGGACATAGTCACCTGGTTCTTAAAAGAGGTAGTGTTAACAGATAAAGTAAGTAAAATCTCCAGGCAGATGAGGCAAGTTCAGACAAAGTCTGACAAGCCTCAAGCCTCAGCCCTCAAACTCAGTACAGAGTTTGTGGCCTGTTATTAGCAATGACAGTACTGCATTTAATGGAGTACAGGGCTATGAAACATACAATTAATATCTCTACTTTACTTTAACATTGTATATTCTTTTATACATGTGTAAAGATGTACTGAATTAATCTGAATTGGTAACAGAGCTTCAGGACGGAGTGTTAGTGTTAATAACTATTTTATGAAAGAAAAAGGATACCTCATCCAGTAGTATTTCTAGGTATAGGAAGTGGGTGGTTTGTTGGGTTTGAGTTTGTTTTTATTAATTCCATTGAAAATATATTAAATATATTTTCATCTCATACTGATAATGTTATGTTTAATGTAGACATTCTTCCTCCTGAAAGACTGTTTTTTTTTTAAAAATGTCAGTAGTATACTGCCTTTGACTGTTGATAAGTTTGCAAAATGTGGGTGAATTTTGAGTTTGTATTTGATTGTATTAACTGACCATAGTCTTGCCTGAACAGTAGCGTAACATGTATTGTTTCTGAGCTAATATTGCAATTGTATTGAACAAAATGCTCAAGTGCTTATCATGCACCTGGTGTGCACCTGATTAAGATACCACTCTACCATAAAAAATCTTGACAGAGGAGCTGCAGAAATACCTGCTAAGGTAAATGGTGTGATGATACATTCTTTCATGATGATGCTTTTTGTGATGGGTAAAACACATAAGAATTTCTTTATAATAGCGCTGCTGTTCTGCATATAGGTACATGGATATGAAACGTGGCAAGACTTTTACAATAATAATTTGTGATAAATGGCTGTCTGTAAGTGAACATGTTGATTTTTAAAGTGGGATTGAAATTCTTTAAAATATGTTTCAATTACTGTTTTCATTTGTTGTTGTGAATATGAATGTGATATTCAAATTCTACAATATTATTAATTACCGCTGCTGAGAAAATACTTGTCTTAGCTGTACCATATGGTTAGAAAAAGTAGGTTATTTGTATGCTAAATCCTTAGACCATGATAATGAAAATAGTGACAGAACTAAGCTGAAAACCAATCACATGTGAATGTGAGTGAACCTATAAAAGATGAAAAATGTCTTGCAAACCAAAAGTGGACAGAAAAGTCTCATACAGTTTTTAGAGCTAGCAAGCATAAATTAGATCTTAAGGAAGAAAAGAAGGTATTCATGATCTGCATTTTGTGCTGCTGTGCCTTCAGATTGACAGGATCACCACTAAAGGTATATTAGTACTTTCGTATGTATTGGTACTTTTAATACCAAAAAATGACCTAATTGTCTCGTATTTCTTTCATGTAATTATCTAGTAATGAGAAAATAACCTGGTTTTCAGAGCCACCCCATGGAAGAAATCTTACGCTCTGTTATGCAAGTTTGATTTATAGACATGTACTGCAGAGCACAGTGAATATGAGACATTCATCTTCTTATGGCTAGTTGCCATGGAAACGTAGTACACACTACAATGTCGTTCCAGCTCTGGTTGATGCCTTTGTTGTTCTTGTTGCTTAAGCAACTGTCTTGCAGCTTTTCATGTTATCACATTTCATCACCTATACAAGTCTTTTTCCTTATCTCTTGAGAACCATCTCTAATAGAAAACATCCTCTTTTTTTTTATCTGCCTGTGCATAATAGTATATGTGCTTTTCTTTTCAAATCGTGAGTTAAAAGCTTATCCCATGCCCACAAATAATATACTATTCCCCTAAAACTGGTAAAAAAAATGGTAAAGCAGACTGAACATCAAAGCATAAAGGACCTGGCCCAGCACCTTTGTTTACTATCTTCTGTCAGGAAATGGATTTAAGAAGGTAACCAGTATGTCACTCCACAAAGAAAGTAAAAATAATCCAACAGATTCCCTTACCTGTCCTTAGATGGAATTTTAAGGTGGACAATAATCTAACAGCTGCCTTGTAATACCCACTATGTTTCATCCTTGTAAGATAAGAAGTGAGAGGAACTGGGGGGGGGAATTTTTTATATATATATTTTTATATATATATATATATATATATACACACACATATATTCATAATTAATCTAAAAAAGTATTAATGGTATTCAGGAGGACAAGAGTCAAACTGATATTTATTTTTTACTCTGAGAAGCTGTACCCTAATGCAAGTTGTTTTTCAAGGCAGCACCTATTTCATGATTCATTGCACAAGGAACCAATACACAATTAAGGCTGTATGCGTCCTAGGTTCTGACTAAGTGGGCTGTTACTTTGTGAGAAAACATGTACAGTTGACAACGTTTTGTGGAGAATCCTGAGTTAACACCTAAATATAGATGTATGTTTTGGGTACTATTAATGAGTTTTAGTTTGGGTTTCCTATCTGTATCACCATTATGAATTTTGTAATCCAATTACTTAAGAGCATACTTTGCTTCTTTTGGTGGGTTGACCCCAGCCAGCAATTAAGCACCCACTCAGTCACTTATTAACTGCCCCCACAGTGGGATAGGGGAGAGCATCAGAAGAGCAAGAGTATGAAAATTCATGGGCTAAGGACACTTCAGTGAGTGAAGCAAAGCTGTGCATGCAAGCAATTGGGAATATGGAATTTATTCACTACTTCTCATCAGCAGCCTCATGGAAAGCCATGCACATAATAGTTACTTGGGAAGATAAACACTGTAATCACAAACATCCCCTCCTCCCTTGTCCTTTCTGTAAGCTTTTATTGCTGAGCATGATGCCGTAGAATGACTTGGGTTGGAAAGGATGTTTAAAGGTCATCTATTCCCCCCCGCCCCGCCCAGGGATCAGGTTCTTCAAAGCCATGTCCAACCTGACCTTGAACACTTCCAGTGATGGGACATCCACAGCTTCTGTGGACAACCTGTTCCAGTGTCACACCAGCCACGCTGTAAAATATTTTTTCTTTACAGACAATCTAAATCTACCCTCTTTCATTTTAAGACTATTGCCCTTCCCTGTCTCTGCTGACTTTCATGAAATGTCTCTCCATTTTTCTTATAAACCTGCTTAATGTATTGCAAGGCCACAAAAAGTTCTCCCTGCAGCCATCCCTTCTCCAGGCTGAATGGCCTCAACTTTTTCAAACTTTCTTTTACCACAACAGTAGGTGATATCATAAAGTCTCTTTACAGCATGAACGACAAATTTCATATGATATGGAACACCTCTTTGGTCATTCTGTATAATCTGTCCCAGCTGTGTCCCCTTCTAAATTCTTGTTCACTTCCAACCTACTCTCTAGATGAACAGAGTGGGAAAAAGAGAGCCTGGAGGCTGTGCAAGCACTGCTCAGCAGTAGCCAAAACACTGGTGTGTTATCAACACTTTTCTAGTCACAGATCCAAAACACAGCACCATTCCCACTACTGTGAAGGAAATTAATTCCATCCCAGCCAGACATTTACAGTACTGTAAATTCAAATTATTAATTTGTTCTAACACTTATCTAATAAAAAACATCACTAACTAATCCTGCAGGAGCTGGACATAATGTTGCATGGAACAGTAAACCATTATGTGTCTGTTTCACATCTAAACAAGTCTGACATCAAATCATTCTAACAAAAATTTGGAGTAGAAATTCTAGCAGATATGACCCAGATCTATCTATTTTCTCAATCCTACAGAAAAATTAAAGTGTTGAACTTTTTTGAGTATTACTTTATCTGAAGAGAAAGGAACTGCTGAAACAAGTTGACACAAGCACGTGTACCATTTTTTGAGAATTTGAGAGAAAAACCTAGTCTGTGAATGTTGCACAATATGCTGCACATTTACATGTTCATTCCTTCTAAATAGTTCAACAGACTTTTCTCCATTTTGTGGAAAAATGATACATGAAACAAATCTTAAAATAAAATGTCTACTTTTTCTGTTTTTTGAAGATAGGCTTGTTTGTGCCTCTCGGGTATCACTCCTACCATTCAAACTGGCTGCCTTTCATTGGCCCTTGAAGTGCACAGTAAATCGAATTTTACTTAAACCATTCTTGGTTCACATGAACCTGTTTTGTTTTGCATTGTCGTGA
This sequence comes from Indicator indicator, assembly GCF_027791375.1. Taxonomy (NCBI): domain Eukaryota; kingdom Metazoa; phylum Chordata; class Aves; order Piciformes; family Indicatoridae; genus Indicator; species Indicator indicator. Next base: position 17,543,643 of record NC_072013.1, on the reverse strand, counting down.
AGTAGGTATATGCATGTGGTCAGTTACTGTGATACATCCATGGTAATACAACTTCCTAAAGCATCTTAATGTCACAATAAGCATATCACTGATAATATCCTCAGGGCTCCTTCTTAAAGACAGTTTCTTTTAGATGGGATAGAGCTGTGTCATTAAAAGCATTAGAATGTGGCAGCTGTAAAATAGACCAAATTCACAACATCAGATGTGAATTCTTTTTTGTTATGAATAACATCTGGGATAATAGCAGTACAGCTAATGTTTTTTCTCACCTGCCAACATGCCTCAAATGTGAATCAGTTATTTTAGCAGTAACTTACTCAGTCTGGTGGTCTCTTTACAAGGACTGCCCAAACGGATGCTGATTATTTTTTAATTGCATTAGATGATAGAAAGTGGAAAAAGACTGACCCCAGCAAACTCTTTTCAAATGAACTATTAAGCAGCCAGTAGATGACAACTACTGTTGTTCATATTCATCCAAAGCAGAACCTGTACCCTAAAGAAGAAAATGTTTAAGCTCTTTGAGAGCATACTTTTTACTAAGAGCAAAATTTTCTCCTGTGTTAATAAAAGATTTTTTGCAAAATAAACATATTTTATTTGAAGTGCAATCCGTGATGTTATCTGATAGACTGAAAACCAGATACGTTTGGGTTTTTTTACTGTAATGAATAGAATAGAATAGAATATTTCCATTGGAAGGGACCCACAGTGGTCATCTGGTCCCACTGCCTGACTAGAGCTAACCAAAAGTTAAAGCATACAACTTACCTTGAACATTGTCCAAATGCATCTGAAACACTGGCAGGGTTGGGCCATTGACCACCTCTCTAGAAAGCTTGCCCCAGTGTTGGATCATCCTGTTGGTAAAGAAATGCTTCCTAAAGTTTAGTTTAAACCTACCCAGGTGCAGTTTTGATCCATTCCCATGCATCCTGTCACAGGATACCAGGGAAAATAGATTGACATCTCCCTCTCCACTGCTCAGGAAGCTATAGAGAGCAATGAGGTTACACCCTCAGCCTCATTTTCTCCAAACCATACAAGCTCAAAGTCCTTAGCTGCTGCTCATCAGCAAACCTGCTAATGGTCCATTCAACTCCTGCATCCAGAGAATTTATAAATACGTTGAACAGAACTGGCCTTAGAATTGAACCCTGAAGAACACCACTTGTGACCAGTTTCCAGCTAGATGTAGCCTAATTCACTGTAACCCTTTAAGCTCTGCCCTTCGGCCAGTTCTTCACCAACACACCACAAAACTGCTCATCACACAGTTGGACACCTTGTCCAGAAGGATGCTGTGAAGGACAGTATCAAATGCCTTACTAAAATCCAGAAAAAAATACATCCACTGCCTTTCTTTTGTCCACTAGGTGGATGACCTTAACAAAGAACAATATCAAATTAGTTAAACAGGACTTTCCCTTTGTTAATCCATCTTGACTGCTCCTGTAGTTCCCTGGGTCTTCCTTGACACCTCTTTTGTAGATTGGAGTAACATTGGCTAGCTTCCAGTCAGCAGGAACCTCCACAGACTCTGAAGACCTGTGGTAGATAATGGAGAAGGGTCTTGCCATAATATCCATTAGCTCCTTCAGAACTCTGTGATTAATCCCATTAGGCCCCATAGACTTGCAAACATTTAGCTCATACAGCTGGTCTCTTACAATTTCAACAGCCACAAAAGGAAAGTCGCCGTGCCCACACTCGCAGTCCTCCAGCTCAGGGGACAAGGCAGCCCAAAGTCCATGAGAATTAATAAAGCTAAGTCAAAAAACCATATTGAATATAGTAGAATAATACAGTATGAATAGTAGATAATATGAATAGCAGTAACTTCATAGTAGCAAAAAAAGTATTTGCAAAGTCTAGTGGAAGAAAACTGTGACAAAAATAAAAATGAGCCAGTCTGCAGCATAATAAAAGAGCAGCCTGCTGTCAAATTGTTAGCCCATTCCCTTTGGGTTTAGATTTAGTTCTTTTTTCTTACAATCTCTGCTGCATTTTGAGAAATCATTTTGAGATTCTAATCAGCATCAGAACTGCAACACAATAGAAAAGAAATTGTAATGTAGGATGTAGCAGGAGATAATGTAACATATTGTAATTAGGATCTAATACTACATCTTAACAAAACTTAAATTAATAGCTAGTTTAAAGAAACACCTGATGGAAGTGCTTGCTTTTAACAGGCCAGATGAAGTTATTACTTGATTTAAAAAATGCTCTCAAATTCATTGGCAGCATGTACTGTTTATGATACAGCTGCACAGTGTTCTTTTACTTCATCTTTAGTATTTTGTTTAAATTAAGAATATTATTAATAGCATTTAAACAATGCATATGGTCTTAGCAATCCTTATCTTCCTGAATTGGACAAATTTTATAAAAATGTTTGTGTTTCAGCTTTACAAGAATTTCTATTAATTTTTTAACACTACTACTCTGTTTTATGTGTGCATCTTTGTCCCCTGATTATAAACTTCTACTACTGTTAATCTTAGTTGGAAGTGAATGAGAAACTCATGTTTTTTGATAGATAGTTTTGATTCATCTTGTATACTGTAGTTGATAGTGTCTCTTGCTTCATCTAATAAATACTAAGATGTTTGTCTTTCACATCTAAACCAGAAACTTTCCTTATATTAATTCTATAGTGAAAAATAACAATTTTTTAAAAAATTAAATATGTCAGTGTAGTTTGAAAGGGTTGTCAAATTTTATTTGGAAGAATTATATAAACTATTCACTCTTTTCTTTCTGGCTTCTTATGTTGGAAAGTTAATAAATTCTTCAGCCTTTTTCATGCTGTCAAATTGTGCTTCATAAACACTTCAAATGGAGTCTTGTCTGGAGTCATTTAGGGAAAAAAAGGTCAGTAAGGAGTCGCTGATGTATTTAGCTAATTTGTTCATCAGCACTCACCTTAGTGTTGTTCTTTTTTCTGAAAATGGAATTTAGTAAATGTTTGTTATGCTTATTTTCATAAATGCATATAGCATAGCCATTCCATTTTACAGACTCATTCCTCTTTATTTCATACTTTTTGAATATTGACTTCATTGAGACTGGAAGCTTTTCACTGCTTTCTGATAGCAAATGTTCTTTTGCATTCCCTGGTGTCCTTAGTTAGAAGAAAGTAAGCAATGGCCATATACCACATACATGCCTGAAATTAACTGAGGAGAGTGTGAAATTTAGCAGCTGTAGCTCCTGAAGGCAAGTGACTAATATTATTGGTGTTCAGAGATCATCGATTTCCCCTGAGCAGGGTTTTGGAAAAAATACTGTTTACTCTTCCCTGCAGAAGTAACTTCTAATATTTCAGGCATATTTGTTCTCTTACATTGTTTTATACTTTCAGTTTTAGGGGTTGGAAATAACATCTTTCTGTTCTACAGTTAATACAGGTTTTGATAGCAACAAATGCAAATTTAAGTCTAGAGCTCAGTTAATAATGCCAGGAAATCTGATGACAATCCCATAAAAATTCATAATTTTAAAAAAATCTTTTTGTGAAATATGATTAGAATTTTTTCACTGGCATGAATTGAAATGACATTATTATGCTGAACTGAATGTATAACAAAGCCTACAGAGGCACATGTATACCTTTGCTTCTTTTTTAGTGCGTATAATCTTACTCTGTTTTAAAACTGACATGACCTTGCAGTGTTATAAGGTACTACATACAGCCTCCTAGTCTCATGTGGACTCTTTCGTAGCCTTGTGTCTTGATAGTAGGATGTTGAACATAGTACTGCAGCTTTAATGGGGAATCGTGAAGCATTCTTGATAGTCTTTCGGGTCATTCAAGTTAAATTGATTTGACCTTCTAAAATTTCAGGAAAACCTAGCATGATGGCAGATGTCCAGTCGCAACCAGGAACAACTGTGATTTACTTTTGATGACCAGAGAGATATGGGATCTCTAATCTTGTTGGCTTGTGTGCTGGTTTGGGGCCAGACAGATCGTCTCTTGCCCCGAAAGGGACAAAAGAATAAGACTCACACAAACGGATTGGAGAGTGATGGAAAGTTTAAATGGAAAAGCAACTGGTGAAGCTACAGAGAACTACAAACTACAAAGCATAGTGACAAAGAGTATCCCAAAGCGTACAGAACCCCTCACAGAATTCCCAAAGGCTTCCCAATCCTTCCCTTCTTCCCACCTGAGGGTAAACCCAAACCCCCCCAGGGCTCTTTCTTCCCCCCCCTGCTGCTAGGCAAGTCTCAGGCTGGCCAGGTCTGAGACTGCCCCCCCCTCCATTCTCCTCATGGCATTAGGCCTAGACAGGCCTAAGAGGCCTTGAGGATACTCCCCCGGCATTACCCGATAAGAGAGGACATTTCCCGTGGGAGCAGAGAGGGAAGAAAGAGGAAGAGAATGACTTTGCAGATGGCCTTATAGGGTGCAGGAGTTATGGGTAGAAATACGTTGTTTCCTGTGTCCACCCCTGTGGGTGGGCACCCAGGACACCAGAGGTGTATCTCATGCGGCAGTGGCAGGGGGCACCCAGCCTAAACTGCCACATGCCACCCCTTATTTCATACCCATAATTCCTGCACCCAAAACATATCATCAAATCAGAAACAACTTTCAGATGACATGTCTGGCAAAGTCCAAGTCTCCATCTGGGCGTCCTTCCAAAGAGTCTCTCCCTCGGGCTCAGGTCACAGTTCAGTCCAGCTCTTCTCCCTCATCCTGTGGAACCTCCCAGCGACGCAGAGTTCATTCTTCTGCACGGTGAACTCTTCATGGATCCGATGGAGCATCCTGGCCACCTGGAAACAACCTCATAACTTCTCAATCAAGCATTTCTCCATCCACTCAAGCGGCATGTTTCCACCCCTCGGGGCAATCGAGTCTGAGCAATCAGGCTCACCGACTCGACTCCTTCCACCCCTTGCAGGCAACAGCACGCTGAGACTTTTCAAAGCTGCACGGACCTTTCCCAAGCCCAGTGCTGACCGCTTCCAGCCGCGGCCCGAGGCTAATATGGATGCACACCACGCACAGGCACACCGCTCCCCCTGAGCGTACGCATGCCGAGGCATGGAGGCATCCGGCTACACAGCCCTCCCCCGGAGAGGGTGTGGCTGCACTGCAACCCACTGAGAAGAGAGGCGGAGCCAGGTGCTAGGCGCCATTTTCGGAGCACATCCGAAAATCAGGGGAGAGATAACAGCGAGAGCCACCATCACCTCTGCAGCTGTGGTACAGATCAAAACCGCCACCACCCCTCGGGCCACAAGAGCGGCTTTTCCAGCCAAAGCTATACTCGCTCCCTGGGCCCTCGGAAGCAGCTTTTGAACTGGAGCCACCGCCCGCCTTCTTGAGTTGCGGGAGCCACCGCTCACCGCCCCGCTGCGGCTAGCCCCCACCGCCGCAGGACAAGCCGACCCTGGTCTGCTTCCGACTGTCCCTCCCCCTTCCTCGGCTCCGCACCACTCTGCTCGCTGCTGGCGCCGCAGGGAACAGAAGGGAAAGGGACAGGCACCGCATTCTTAAGCTTTCCCCAGTGCCTGTAGCTGTAGAGTCGCCGCTGCCGCCTTAGAACAGCAGACGGGTTTCTACACCACGGCTACGCACCAGGGTGTCCCCTCGGAACCCATAAAACGCTCATACGGTCGCCCCAGCACAAAACCTTGAGCCCAGCCACCAAAAACCAACAACGCCCAGATACCATTTTAACTTTTCCACCCCTGCTCTTCTCCAATCCAATTTGCAGAGTTCAGCACAGGAACCATCCTCTGTTACCAAAAATCTGTGCCGGTTTGGGGCCAGACAGATCCTCTCTTGCCCCGAAAGGGACAAAAGAATGAGACTCACACAAACGGATTGGAGAGTGATGGAAAGTTTAAATGGAAAAGCAATTGGTGAAGCTACAGAGAACTACAAACTACAAAGCATAGTGACAAAGAGTATCCCAAAGCATACAGAACCCCTCACAGAATTCCCAAAGGCTTCCCAGTCCTTCCCTTCTTCCCACCTGAGGGTAAACCCAAACCCCCCCAGGGCTCTTTCTTCCCCCTCCCGCTGCTAGGCAAGTCTCAGGCTGACCAGGTCTGAGACTGCCCCCCCCTCCATTCTCCTCCTGGCATTAGGCCTAGACAGGCCTAAGAGGCCTTGAGGATACTCCCCCGGCATTACCCGATAAGAGAGGACATCTCCCAGGGGAGCAGAGAGGGAAGAAAGAGGAAGAGGATGACTCTGCAGATGGCTTTATAGGGTGCAGGAGTTATGGGTAGAAATACGCGATTTCCTGTGTCCACCCCTGTGGGTGGGCACCCAGGACACCAGAGGTGTATCTCATGCGGCAGTGGCAGGGGGCACCCAGACTAAACTGCCACACTTACCCGCTGCCGTCCTGCACCGCCGGAGGCTCCGCACAGTCCCGAGACCAAGAGCTGGCACAGAAGAACACAGAGAAGAGCAGAGGCTGGCACTGACCATCTTGGTGCGGTCGGCGCCGTCCTTGTGTAGCCCGCGCAGTCGTTCTGCGGCTGGCGCCGTCCTTGTGCGGCTGGTCCCGTCCTTCTGCGGTCCGCGCCGTCCTTCTGCGGCCGGCGCCATTTTGGTCAGGTCGGCGCCATCTTCGTGAGGTCGGCGCTATTTTCATGAGGTCGGCGGCATCGTCGTGAGGTCGTCGCCATCGTCGTGAGGTCGTCGCCATCGTCGTGAGGTCGGCGCCATCTTCGTGAGGTCGATGCCATCTTCGTGATGTTGGCGTTATTTTGGTGAGGTCGGCGCCATTTTCTTGAGGTACGCGCAATCTTCATGAAGTCGGCGCCATCTTCGTGATGTCGGCGTTATTTTGGTGAGGTCGGCGCGATTTTGTTGAGGTCGGCTCCATCTTCATGAGGTCGGCGCTATTTTGGTGAGGTCGGCGCCATTTTGGTGAGGTTGGCGCCATCTTCATGAGGTCGGCGCCATCACCGTGAGGTCGACGCCATCTTCGTGAGGTCAGCGCCATCATCGTGAGAACGGCGCCATCTTCGTGAGGTCGGCGCCATTTTGGTGAGGTCGACGCCATCTTCGTGAGGTCGGCGCCATCTTCGTGAGGTCGGCGCCATCTTCGTGAGATCGGCGCCATCTTCGTGAGGTCAGCGCTATTTTCGTGAGTTCAGCGCCATTTTGGTGAGGTCGGCACCATCTTCGTGAGGTCGGCGCCATTTTGGTGAGGTCGGTGCCATCTTCGTGAGGTCGGCACCATCGTCGTGAGGTCGGCGCCATCTTCGTGAGGTCGGCGCCATCTTCGTGAGGTCGGCGCCATTTTCGTGAGGTCGGCGCTATTTTCGTGAGTTCGGCGCCATTTTGGTGAGGTCGGCACCATCTTCGTGAGGTCGGTGCCATCTTCGTGAGGTCGGCGCCATCTTCGTGAGGTCGGCGCCATTTTGGTGAGGTCGGTGCCATCTTCGTGGGGTCGGCGCCATCTTCGTGAGGTCGGCACCATCATCGTGAGGTCGGCGCTATCTTTGTGAGGTCGGCGCCATCTTCGTGAGGTCAGCGCCATCTTCGTGAGGTCGGCGCCATTTTCGTGAGGTCGGCGCCATTATGGTGAGGTCGGCGTCATCTTCGTGAGGTCGGCACCATCTTCGTGAGTTCGGCGCCATTTTCATGAGGTCGGCGCCATTTTGGTGAGGTCGGCGTCATCTTCGTGAGGTCGGCGCCATCTTCGTGAGGTCGGCGCCATTTGGTGAGGTCGGCGCCATTTTGGTGAGGTCGGCTCCATTTTGGTGAGGTCGGCGCCATTTTCGTGAGGTCGGCGACATCTTCGTGAAGTCGGCGCCATTTTGCTGAGGTCGGCGCCATTTTGGTGAGGTCGGCGCCATCTTCGTGAGGTCAGCGCCATCTTCGTGAGGTCGACGCCATTTTGTTGAGGTCGGCTCCATCCTCCTGAGGTCGGCGCCATCTTCGTGAGGTCGGTGCCATCTTCCTGAGGTCGGCGCCATTTTTGTGAGGTCGGCGCCATTTTGGTGAGGCCTGCACCGTCTTGATGTGGTCGGCGCTGTCCTTGTGCAGCCTGTGCAGTCCTTCTGCGGCCGACGCCGTCCTTAGGCGGCCGGTACCGTCCTTCTGTGCTCTGTACCGTCCTTCTGTAGCCGGCGCCATTTTAGTGAGGTCGGTGTCATCTTCGTGAGCTTGGCGCTATTTTCGTGAGGTCGGCGCTATTTTTGTGAGGGGCCCCATTTTGGAGAGGTCGGTGGCATTTTGGTGAGGTCGGTGCCATCTTAGTGAGGTCGGCGCTATTTTCGAGAGGTCGGCGCCATTTTGGTGAGGTCGGCGCCGTTTTGGTGAGGTCGGCGCCATCTTCGTGAGGTCGGCACCATCTCCGTGAGGTCGGCGCCATCTTCGTGAGGTCGGCGCTATTTTGGTGAGGTCAGCGCCATTTTGGTGAGGTCGGCGCCATCTTCGTGAGGTCGGCACCATCTCCGTGAGGTCAGTGCCATCTTCGTGATGTCGGCACTATTGTCGTGAGGTTGGCGCCCTTTTTGGTGAGGTCGGCGCCTTCTTCGTATGGTCGGCACCATCTTCGTGTGTTCAGCACCATCTTCGTGAGGTCGGCACTATTTTGGTGAGGTCGGCGCCATTTTGGTGAGATTGGCGTCATCTTAGTGAGGTCGGCACCATCTTCGTGAGGTCGACGCTATTTTTGTGAGGTTGGCACCATTTTGATGAGGTCAGCGCCATTTTGGAGAGGTCGACGCCATCTTCTTGAGGTCGGCGCCATCTTTGTGAGATCAGCGTCATCTTTGTGAGGTCGTCGCTATTTTCGTGAGTTCGGTGCCATTTTGGTGAGGTCGGCGTCATCTCCGTGAGGTCGGCGCCTTCTTCGTATGGTCGGCGCCATCTTTGTGTGTTCGACGCCATCTTCGTGAGGTCGGCACTATTTTGGTGAGGTCGGCGCCATTTTGGTGAGGTCGGCGCCATTTTGGTGAGGTCGGCGCCACGTTCGTGGGGTCGGCGCTATTTTTGTGAGGGGCCCCATTTTAGAGAGGTCGGTGCCATTTTGGTGAGGTCTGCGCCATCTTCATGAGGTCGGCGCTGTCTACGTGAGATGGGCGCCATCTTCGTGAGGTCGGCGCCATCTTCGTGAGGTCGGCTCTATCTTCGTGAGGTCGGCGCCGTTTTGGTGAGGTCGGGTCCATTTTGGTGAGCTCGCCACCATCTTTGTGAGGTCGGCGCCATATTCGTGAGGTTGGCGCCATTTTGGTGAGGTCGCTGCCATCTTCGTGAGGTCGGAGCCATCTAAGTGAGGTCGGCGCCATCTTCGTGAGGTCGGCGCTATCTTCGTGAGGTCGACGCCATTTTGCTGAGGTCGGCTCCATCCTAGTGAGGTCAGCACCAAATTCGTGAGGACGGCGCCATTTTGGTGAGGTCGGCGCCATCTTCCTGAGGTCGGCGCCCTTTTTGGTGAGGTTGGCGCTATCTTCGTATGGTCGGCGCCATCTTCGTGTGTTCGGCGCCATCTTCGTGAGGTCGGTGCTATTTTGGTGAGGTCGGCGCCATTTTGGTGAGGTCGGCGCCATCTTCGTGACGTCAGCGCCATATTTGTGAGGTCGGCACTATTTTCGTGAGGTCGGCCGCATTATGGTGAGGTCGGCGCCATGTTCGTGGGGTCGGCGCAATTTTTGTGATGTTGGCGCCATTTTGTTGAGGCCTGCGCCGTCTTGATGTGGTCGGCGCTTACCTTGTGCAGCCCGTGCAGTTCTTCTGTGGCTGGCGCCGTCCTTGGGCGGCCGGTACCGTCCTTCTGCGATGTGCACCGTCCTTCTGTAGCCGGCGCCATTTTGGTGAGGTCAGCGCCATCTTCGTGAGTTCGGCGCCATCTTCTTGAGGTCAGTGCCATCTTCGTAAAGTCGGTATTACTTTCGTGACGTGGGCACCATTTTGGTGAGGTGGACGCCATGTTCGTGAGGTCGGCGCCATCTTCGTGAGGTCAGTGCCATTTTGGTGAGGTCGGTGCCATTTTGGTGAGTTCGGCGCCATTTTGGTGAGGTCGGCGCCATCTTCGTGAGGATGGCTCCATCTTCGTAAGGTCGACGCTATTTTCGTTAGGTCTGTGCCATTTTGCTGAGGTTGGCGCATTCTTCGTGAGGTAGGCGCCATCTTCATGACGTCAGTGCCATCTTTGTGAGGTCGGCGCTATTTTCGTGATGTCGGCGCCATTTTGGTGAGGTCGGCGCCATCTTCGTGAGGTCGGCGATATTTTCGTGAGCTCAGATCCATTTAGGTGATGTCGGTGCCGTATTGGTGAGGTCGGTGTCATATTCGTGAGGGCGGCGCTATTTTCGTGAGGTCGGCACCATTGTCGTGAGGTCGGCGGCAGTTTCGTTAGGTCGGTGCTATTTTCATGAGGTCGGCGCCGTATTGGTGAGGTCGGCGTCATCTTTGTGAGGTCGGCGCCATTTTCGTGAGGTCGGCGCCATTTTGGTGAGGTCGGCGCCATTTTGGTGAGGTGGGCGCCATCTTCGTGAGGTCGGCGCTATTTTCGAGCGGTCAGCGCCATTTTCGTGAGGTCGGTGCCATCTTCGTGAGGTTGGCACCATTTTCGTGAGGTCGGCGCCATTTTGGTGAGGTCAGCGCCATTTTGGTGAGGTCGGCGCCATGTTTGTGAAGTCGTCGCTATTTTCTTGACGTGGGCGCCATTTTCAAGAATCAAGAAGGTTGGAAGAGACCTCCA
>NC_072013.1:15833694-15891194 GCF_027791375.1 Indicator indicator | reverse complement strand
CTGGCAAAGCTGGCAGCTTGTGGTTTAGACAAATTCACTCTAAAATGGGTAAAGAACTGGTGGGAGGGCCGGGCCCAGAGAGTGGTGGTGAACGGTGCCACATCCAGTTGGTGGTCAGGCACTAGTGGTGTCCCCCAGGGATCAGTGCTGGGCCACATCCTCTTCAATATCTTTATTGATAATGTGGATGAAGAAATTGAGTCCATCCTCAGTAACTTTGCAGATGACACCAAGTTAGGAGCAGGTGTTGCTATGTTGGAGGGTAGGAGGGCTCTACAGAGGGACCTGGACAAGCTCAATGGGTGGGCAGAGGCCAATGGGATGAGATTGAACAAGGCTAAGTGCAGAGTTCTACACTTTGGCCACAACAACCCCAGGCAGTGCTACAGGCTGGGGACAGAGTGGCTGGAGAGCAGCCAGGCAGAGAGGGACCTGGGGGTGCTGGTGGACAGCAGCTGAAGAGGAGCCAGCAGTGTGCCCAGGGGGCCAAGAAGGCCAATGGCATCCTGGCCTGCATCAGCAAGAGTGTGGCCAGCAGGAGCAGGGAGGTCATTCTGCCCTGTGCTCAGCACTGCTTAGGCCACACCTTGAGTGCTGTGTCCAGTTCTGGGCTCCTGAGTTTCAGCAAGATGTTGAGATGCTGGCAGGTGTCCAGAGATGGGCAGCAAGGCTGGGGAGGGGTCTGGAGCACAGCCCTGTGAGGAGAGGCTGAGGGAGCTGGGGGTGTTTAGCCTGGAGAAGAGGAGGCTCAGGGCAGACCTCATTGCTCTCTACAACTGCCTGAAGGGAGGTTGTAGCCAGGTGGGGGCTGGGCTCTTCTCCCAGGCACCCAGCAGCAGGAGAGGACAGGATGAGGCACTTAGTGCCATGGTCTGGTTGATTGGATAGGGCTGGGTGCTAGGTTGGACTGGATGATCTTGGAGGTCTCTTCCAACCTGGTTGATTCTATGATTCTATGAAATTTGCAGCAATAGTAAGGACCAATAATGAGACATCACAAGATCTTATTTAGGTGGAATATTTAGTTTGCAATCAAATCAGAGGAACTGCTCTGCATAGTCAAGCTCTACACCACCCAGCTGGATGCCTGGGCACAGAGAGTGCTTGTGAGTGGGGCAGCATCCAGTTGGTCTCCCCCAGGGATCAGTACTGGGCCCAGGTTCTTTTCAGCATCTTTATTGATGACTTGGATGAGGGGATTGAGTCCACCCTCAGTATCTTGGCAGATGACACCAAGCTGGGGGCAGTGTGGATCTGCTGGGAGGTAGAAAGACTCTTCACAGAGCCCTGGCCAGGTTGGGCCAGTGGGCTGAGGCCAAAGGGATGAGGTTTAACCAGGCTAAGTGCAGGCTCCTACACTTTGATCTCAACAACTCCATGCAGACCCAGAGTGGCTGGAGAGCAGCCTTGCAGAGAGGGAGCTGGCAGTGCTGGGTGACAGCAGCTGGACAGGAGCCAGCAGTGTGCCCAGGGGGCACAGAAGGCCAAGGGCATCCTGGCCTGGATCAGGAATGGTGTGGCCAGCAGGAGCAGGGATGGAATTCTGCCCTGTGCTGGGCACTGCTGAGGCCTCACCTCCAGCACTGTCTGCAGCTCTGGGACCTCACTGCAAGAGAGATCTTGAGGTGCTGGAGCAGGGCCAGAGGAGAGCAACCAGCCTGGGGAAGGGACTGGAGGGAAAGGTGATGAGGAGAGGCTGAGGGAGCTGGGGGTGTTCAGCCTGCAGAAGAGGAGGCTCAGGGGGGACCTTAGCATCTCTACAGCTACCTGAAGGGAAGCTGCAGTCAGGTGGGGGTCAGGCTCTGCTCCCAGGCACCTTGTGACAGGACAAGAGGGCATGGCCTGAAGCTGTGCCAGGGGAGGGTTAGGTTGGATGTTAGGAAGCACTTCCTGATGGAAAGGGCAATCAGACACTGGGATGGAGTGCCCAGGGAGGTGGTGGAGTCACCACCCCTGGAGATGTTTAAGGCAAGATAGGATGAGGCACTTGGTGCCATGGTCTGGTGTAGGTGGTGATGTTAGGTCCTAGGCTGGAACTGATGATCTCAGAGGTCTGTTCCAGCCTCCATAACTCTGTGACTCTGTAATTTCAGCACACACTGCCTCTTACCTGCTGTCAGGTAAAGCCAGACAGACTTAATCTCTCCAGCTTCCCAGCACCTCAGGTTCTGCTGACTTTGCTGTATTCAGTATTGTTCCAAACCCATCCATCACATTCCAGAAAAAAAAAAACCAAAACCCAACAACCAAACCCTTTCCTGTCTTTTCTAATGTTTGCAGTGAGTTCCATAACACTTTATCCATAAGCTGTGCTCTCCAATTATCACCTTTTTCTCTCTGGCTTTGCTGGAATGCCCTCTAATTTTTCCAATGTCATTTGTGTAATGAGAAGACCATTATTTGTATGAGAATTACACTATCTGTCTTGTTAAAAGCCCCTTCACTTACACATAATCCATTTCCCAGAGGTTTCCATGAAGATATGAACTCTCCCAGCCTTCACTACTGAAAACAACATAGTCTATAAAACCTGCTCCAAGTTTCCTTCCTTGGTTATTGCCAATCATTCCCCTTCATTCTGATGGACTTCCTTAACAGCTCTGTGGAACATTAGCAGCACCTTTGTGTATATTTGATATGCTTCTATCAATCCTTGCATGTGGGAAATGCTTTAATGGGCATGGTGGTGTTAGAGTGATGGTTGGGTTTGATGATCATAGACTCATAGGATCATAGAGTCATAGAATCATAGAATCAATCAGGGTTGAAAGGAACCACAAGGATCAACAAGAACAAGTGCAAGGATCTGCAGCTGGATGGAGGCAATCCCAAGCAGAAATCCAGGCTGGGCAGGGACTGGCTGGAAAGCAGCCCTGAAGAAAAGGCCTTGGGGTTGCTGGGGGAGGAGAAGCTCAACAGGAGCCAGCAGTGAGCACTTGCAGCCCAGAGAGCCAAGCAGAGCCTGGGCTGCAGCAAGAGAAGTGTGGCCAGCAGGTCAAGGGAGGGGATTCTCCCCCTCTGCTCCACTCTGCTGAGACCCCACCTGGAGCTCTGGGTCCAGTTCTGGAGCCTCTGTTCCAGGAAGGATCTGGAGGTGCTGGAAAGTGTCCAGAGAAGGGCCATGAGGATGAGCAGAGGGGTGGAGCTGGTCTGCTCTGGAGACAGACTGAGAGAATTGGGGTTGTGCAGTCTGGTGAAGAGAAGGCTCTGAGGAGAGCTTCTTGTGGCCTTCCAGGATCTGAAGGGGTGTGCTGGTTCGAGGCCAGCCAGAACATCTCTTGCCCCGAGAGGGACAAAAGAATGACACTCACACAAACGGATTGGAGAGTGATGGAGAGTTTAAATGGAAAAGCAATTGGTGAACTTGCTCAACTAGCTGCATGTCCTGAGCTTTAACTTAGCACTTCCCTAAAGCTTCAGTGCCATTCCTTCTGTTATTGCCATTTCCCATTTACATCCACCAACAGACAATGTAAACAGCAGTCAGGGCTAGCTGTTAGGCTGCCTGTGATGGGCATTATTACAGTTGCTTAGCAGCCAAGAAGATGAGATAACATGGACCTTGCATACAGGGGATGAAAGAGAAAGCAGAGTGTAGGCAGTTGGGATATTAATACCCAGCTAAGACCTCAGTGTGAAAAGATAGCGACATCAAAACTCTGAGTGCAGGTTTCAGGTGGGGAATAACTGCTAATTCCCTCTGAGTGTTTCAGGTTGGAAATAAAGAGCTGCAGATTCTCTCTGATTCTTCTCATTTCCTTTCTGGCAAATATGGCTTCATTTCACAACGAGCTGTAACATTCATTCCAACACCAGCTTTTTAATCTCTGTCCCTCCATGGCTCCACTTAATTAATCTCCAGATGAGCAAACCTGGATTGTTTACCAGGCAAATAGGTAGAATGTTTTCTAAACATGGAGTTTAGGAGCCACATGGCTTAAAAGTTGTGTAGAATCATAGAATTGTTTTGGTTGGAACAGGCCTTTAAAGTGATTGAGTCCAACCATTAACACAACACTGCCAGATCACTATGAAACTATTTGCAAAGGCCTGCAGGGACAGGAGCAGGGACAATGGCTTTAAGCTGGGGAAGAGCAGATTGAGATTGGATGTTAGGAACAAGTTCTGCACTGTGAGGGTGGTGGAACACTGGAACAGGTTGCCCAGGGAGGTGGTTGGGGCCCCATCCCTGGAGATATTGAGGTGAGGCTGGGCAGGGGAAGTTTAGGCTCAAGGTGAGGAGAAAGTTCTTCACAGAGAGAGTTGTTAGAGGTTGGAATGTGCTGCCCAGGGAGGTGGTGGAGTCCCCATCCCTGGAGGTGTTCAAGAGGGGATTGGATGTGGCCCTTGGTGCCAGGGTGCCAGGGTTTAGTAGTCATGAGGTCTTGGGTGATAGGTTGGACTTTAATGATCCTTGAGGTCTTTTCCAACCTTATTGATTCTGTGATTCTGAGACAGGACTTTAGGCAACCTGATCCAGTTGGGGATGTCCCTGCTGAGTGCAGAGGGGTTTGGACTGGATGAGCTTTGGAGGTCCCTTCCAGACTGGACCATTCTGTGTGTAGTGGGTTGAAAATTTGCCCCCAACATGAACTTTGCCAGCCCAGCTCAGATAGAAGCAAATGGAAGCTGTAATTAGAAGCAGAACTACAACCTACAATGGAATGCAATGAACGTGTAGAGAATATTCAATATTGACAATATTTGCAGATATTTACAATTACCAAACAGCACAAGGACCCTCCTGGCCAAAGGCCAGGGGAGCTGCAACAGCTTCTCCTTCCCTGCCTCTCCATTACCCTCCTGTACAAAAGGGACAAGAGACAGAAGCAGAGATACTAGACTTAGCCAAAACAATGCAGCCAAGATCAAG
The DNA here is from genome assembly GCF_027791375.1 of Indicator indicator. Classification (NCBI taxonomy): domain Eukaryota; kingdom Metazoa; phylum Chordata; class Aves; order Piciformes; family Indicatoridae; genus Indicator; species Indicator indicator. The sequence continues at coordinate 15,886,321 of NC_072013.1, read as the reverse complement.
CAGAAGGAAAGTAGTCTCTCCCAGAGTGAAGAAGTGAGAAGAAAGGAGAAATTATTCTGGGAACTACATCTGATGGCAGATTTGGTTGTTTAGAACTATCATTATTTTCCTTTTTACACCCAATAGTGATTTTACTACTTTTATTACTTTTCTGTTCAAGATCTGTGGAAAATTTTAAAGTCATAGCCTAAAACTACCACATTGTGATCCTGTGATCCTATGAAACCATGTCCCTAAGTACCCCATCAACATGGCTTTGACATCCTTCCAGGGATGGGGACTCCACCACTGCCTTAGCTATAGAATCATAGAATCAGTCAGGGTTGGAAGGGACCACAAGGAGCAGCCAGTTCCAACCCCCCTGCCATGGGCAGGGACACCTCACACTACATCAGGCTGGCCAGAGCCTCATCCAGCCTGGCTGCAAACACCTCCAGGGATGGGGCCTCAACCACAACTGGTCTCCATGCCTTGACAACCTTGTCCATGAAGACTTTTTCCCTACTGTCCAATCTAAACTTCCCTTGGCACAACTTGAGCCTATTTCTTCTTATCCTGTCGCTTATTACTTGGGAGAAGAGACTGATCCCTACCTGGTCCAAACCTCCTTCCAGGGAGTTGTAGAGAGAGAAGGTATCCCCTCAGTCTCCTTTACTCCAGGCTAAACAACTCTGGCTCCCTCAGCTTCTTCTCTCAAGACTTGTTCTCTACACCCTTCAGCAGCTTCTTTATCATTCTCTGGACGTGCTGCAACACCTCAATGTCCTTCTTGGAGCAAGGTGCTCAAAACTGAAACCAGTACTGAGCCCAGGGGGACAATCACATTTTTTGGCCACACTATCCTAATCCAGGCCCAGATGCTGTTGGTCTTCTTACCCACTTGGGTACAGACTGGGTCATATTCATCTGGAGGTCAGCCAACCACCCCAGGTCTTTCTCTGTTGGACAATTCACAGTCACTCTTCCCCAAGCCTGTAGTGTTCATAAGGTTGCTGTGACCCAAGTGCAGGACCCAGGAATTGGACTTGTTGATCCTTATACCTTGTTGATCCTTATACCTTGTTGATCCTTATATGATGGCTTTGGCTCATCAATCCAGCCTCTCCAGCAGGTTGCTCACAGCCACATCCAGCCTGGCTGCAAAAACCTCCAGGCATGAGGCTTCCACCACCTCCCTGGGCAACCTCTGCCAGTCTCTCACCACCCTCATGGGGAAAAACTTCTTCCTAACGTCTAATCTACATCTCCCTCCTCTAGCTTTGTTCCATTCCACCCTATCACTCCCTGACACCCTCAAAAGTCCCTCCCCAGCTTTCTTGGAGCCCCCTTCAGATCCTGGAAGGCCACAAGAAGGTCTCCTGGGAGCCTTCTCTTCTCCAGACTGAACAACCCCAACTCTCTCAGTCTCTCCTCATAGCAGAGGTGTTCTAGCCTCTAGCTGGTGTAGTTTGCTTTCATTTCTCTCCTTCCACCAAAGCCTCTAAAATAAATTAATCTGTCAAAGAATGAGGAGGGACATTGAGACCTCATTGCTCTCTACAACTACCTGGAAGGAGGTCAGAGTGAGGTCGGGGTCAGTCTCTTCTCCCAAATAATAAGTGACAGGACAAGAAGAAATGGCCTGAAATTGTGTCATGGGAGGGTTAGGTTGGACAATAGGAACAATTTCTTTGCTGCAAGAGTGGTCAGGCACTGGAACAGGCTGCACAGGGAGGTGGTGGAGTCACCATGCCTGGAGGTGTTCAAGAAACCTGTGGCCATGACACTTCAAGACTATGGTAGTGTTGAGTTAACATCTGGACTCAATGCTCTGGGAAGCCTTTTCCAGCAGAAACAATTCTGTGAACACTGAAATCTGCAGTGTAAAGGAAAAAACACAACAAGAGTTTATGTAGTCAGCCTTTAAAGCAGGGGAACCTCTCTGGTGATTCTGCACTGGTGTCTGTGTTGTCTCCCAGTCACAAATGACTCAGGAAAGGAGATGAAATGAGAGAGGTGACCAGCTCATTTGTGGTAACAAATTATATTAGGTAAGAAAGAGGAAGGTCTAGAGCAAAGGAGAAGTTGACAAAATTGAGTAATGATAACAAAAGGGCAGACAAAATTAAATGTGAATAAATGTTATGTTGCACATAGAGGAAAATATAAGAGGTGCAAAGATGGTTAAGGGAGTGGAACATCTCCCTAATGAGGACAGGCTGAGGGAGCTGAGGCTCTTGAGCTTGGAGGAGACTGAGGGTGACCTCATTGCTGGTGATGAAGATGTGCAGGGGGAGTGCCCAGAGGCTGGAGCCAGGCTCTGCTGGGTGATGCCCAATGCCAGCACAAGGGGCAGTGGTGGAAGCTGAGGCAGAGGAAGTTCCATGGAAACAGGAGGAAGAATTTTTTTCCTGTGAGGATGACAGAAGCCTGGAAGAGGCTGGCCAGAGGGGTTGTGGAGTTTCATGAGAGCAGAGGGTAACATCCACCTGTCCAATGTTTCCAGGCTGTCCTAGGCACCCCTGAGCAGGCACAGTGAGGATGGAGACCTCTGCTCAACCTCTAAATGAGGCAGGAGGAATGTTCAACTTCTTGCCCAGATGCTTGATGCAGTCTCACAGTCTCACAGTATATCAGAGGTTAGAAGGGACCTCAAGAGATCATCCAATCCAACCCCCCTGCCAGAGCAGCATCACCCAGGGGAGTCTGCACAGGAATGCATCCAGGTGGGGTTGGAAAGTCTCCAGAGAAGGAGACTCCACAACCTCTCTGGGCAGCCTGCTCCAGGGCTCTGGCACCCTCACACCAAAGAAGTTTCTCCTCATCTTGAGCTGAAACCTTCTCTGCTCAAGTTTGTCTCCATTGTTCCTTGGCTTCTTGCTGTGCACCACCCACAAGAGCCTGGCCCCCTCCACTTGCCCCCCAGCCCTCAGCTAGACACTGATCAGATCCCCTCTCAGCCTTCTCTTCTCCACACTAAACAGCCCCAGGGCTCTCAGGCTCTCTTCCCAGGGGAGATGCTCAAGTCCCCTAAGCATCCTCCTGGCTCTCCCTTGGACTGTCTCCAGCAGTGGAGACTGAGACTCCTGTAAGAATGTTCAGAATCAGATTTTTAGCTGCTGGTGGAATTTTTCTACCAGGAAAATGAGTTGGGTGGTAGATTGTAGGTGCTTGCCAGGGCCACCCAGCTGCTAAGCTGAGAACTGATCACTGTCTCAGATTTAGGTGTGGGCACATCTCAGAACATTGAATTCATGGACTACTTAAAGACATTAGGCACGTGGAATATGGAAATTATCCACATCAAATCAAACATTTTAATCCTTTTTTACTCCTGTTAAGCTTTACCATGGCAGAATCATGCCTCCTCAGTGTTGAACCATTCAACTTCTCTTTCTTTCTTCACCCTCCCATCAAATGAATCCTACCAAATCATGACTCTGAAAAGGTGCTGAGATGTCTCGTTTCAACAGGACTAAAGATTGGCCCAGATGATCCTTGGGGGTCCCTTCCAACCTGGCATTCTGTGATTCTCTGAAGAGGTTCCAAAGCAAAGCAAGGACTAGGGAAAACAAAAAAAAAAAAGGGGGGGGGGGGGATTTTAACGCAAGTTGCTAAAATCTTTACTGTGTTCATGCATTCCTTCTGGTAAATATGCAGTAAACTATGTAGGAGCACAGCTGTGAACAGCTTCATTGCTCCCTAATCCTTTAATAAATGCCCACTATAAATCTCAGCAGCAGATTATGCACATGTCAGATTCATTTATACACAGGCTGAGTAGATTTAAAGTCTGAAGATCTTGCACTGATAGCATGGCTCTGCTGGTTGTAAACAAAGATTTTAAAGAGGTGAGCTTCTTTATGGGGCCATTTCTTCTTTTTTTCAGGTCTCACAAAACAAAGTTCTGCTGAGGCTGGAAGCAAAATGTTATTAAAAGTTATCTTTTCTTTAGATAAACATTTCATAGTCAGTCTGAGAGAGAAGGGCTACGAGGATGAGCAGAGGGCTGGAGCTGCTCTGCTCTGGAGACAGACTGAGAGAGTTGGGGTTGTGCAGTCTGGAGAGGAGAAGGCTCTGAGGAGATATTCTTGTGGCCTTCCATAGAATCATAGAATCAACCAGCTTGGAAGAGACCTCCAAGATCATCCAGTCCAACCCATCCCCAAGCCCTATCCAATCAACCAGACCATGGAACTAAGTGCCTCATCCAGGATTCTCTTGAACATCTCCAGGGCTGGCTACTCCACCACCTCCCTGGGCAGCATGTCCCAATGGGAAATCTCTCTGGGAAGAACTTCCTCCTAACACCCAGCCTAGACTTCTCCTGGCACAACTTGAGACTGTGTCCCCTCCTTCTGCTGCTGGTTGCCTGGGAGAAGAGACCAAACCCCACCTGGCTACAACCTCCTCTCAGGTAGTTGTAGAGAGCAATGAGGTCTGCCCTGAGCCTCCTCTTCTCCAGGCTAAACAATCCCAGCTCCAGTATGTAAAGCAGGCTACAAGAAAGCTGGGGAGGGACTTTTGAGGGTGTCAGGAAGTGATAGGACTGGGGGGGATGGAGCAGAACTAGAAGTGGGGAGATTCAGATTTGATGATAGGAAGAAGTTGTTCCCCATGAGGGTGGTGAGAGACTGGCAGAGGTTGCCCAGGGAGGTGGTGGAAGCCTCATCCCTGGAGGTGTTTAAGGCCAGGCTGGATGTGGCTGTGAGCAACCTGCTGTAGTGTGAGGTGTCCCTGCCCATGGCAGGGGGGTTGGAACTGGCTGATCCTTGAGGACCCTTCCAACCCTAACAATTCTGTGATTCTATGATTGTCCAATCAGTCAAAGTCAGAGAGTTCAGCTGTGTCTAACACTGATGCTAACTCTAAAATACATAAATGATCTTGTGGGAGCATTCTGATGTTTACTTAAACACCTTCACAGTTCATTGAATCACAGAATGGTTTGGGGTGGAACAGACCTGAAAGATCATCCAGTTCCAACCTCTCTGCCATGGGCAGGGACACCTCCCACCAGCCCAGGTTGTTCATGGCCTCATCCAGCCTGGCCTCTAATACCTCCACGCAAGGAGCATCTACAACTTAGGATGATAGAATCATAGAATCAGCCAGGGTTGGAAGGGACCACAAGGATCATCTAGTTCCAACCCCCCTGCCATGGGCAGGGCAACTTCCCTGGACAACACTGACAATTCCATGATCTTCCAGCCTTTTATTTTTCTTCTCCCTCCTTATTTCTGATCTTCTTGGTTGCAGTTTTTATCATCCAAATCCATAGGAAGACAGAGCACTTTTCAATTCGTGCCCTTTTTAGCTATTTACATGAAGAGATCAACTTCCAAAGCATTTTTGCACTGCTCTGTATCTCAAGGCACACTTAAGTCCTTAAGGATCCACCTTTCTATCTCCTTCATCATTTGGATAATTACTATGAGCACCATTAGAAGCTCATAGTAATTATCCAAATGGATAATTGCATATTGGAATATAGAGGTTTAGCAGACTTCCCCTCATTATAATTCAGTGTGAAAATTTGCACTGATTGTAATCAGGGAATCATGGAAGATGACTTTGAAGAAGTTGGAATTTCCTAGGAATAGCTCAGAAAGAGACTATAGAATATGCCAGAACTCAGATTCATAGACCCATGGGAATGTTTCAGTTGAAAAAGACCTTTAAGGTCATTGAGTCCAACCCTCAGCCCAGGACCACCATGGCCACTAAACCATGTCCCACAGTGCCATGTCTACACACTTGTTGAGCATCTCCAGGGATGGGGACTCCACCACCTCCCTGGGCAGCCTCTGCCAATCCCTGACCACTCTTGCAGCACAGACATTTTTCCTCATCTCCAGCCTAAACCTCCAGTGGAGCAACTTGAAACCATTTCCTCCTGTTCTATCACCTGATACTTAGGAGAAAAGAATGACCCTCACCTGCTTCAAACTTCCTTTCAGGGAGTTGTTGAGAGCACTGTCAGTATGCTCCAGACTAAACACCCCCAGTTCCCTCAGATGTTTCTCACCAAACCCTGTTCTCCAGACCCTTCCCCAGCTTTGTTGCCATTCTCTGGACATGTACCAACACCTCAATGTCCTTCTGGCAGTGAGCAGCCCAAAGCTGAACACAATATTTGAGGTGTGGTCTCACCAGTGCTGACTACAGGGGCAAGATCACTTCCCTGGTCCTGCTGGTCATGCTGTTGTTGATGCAAGCCAACATTCTGTTGGCCTCCTTGACCACCTGTGCACAGGCTGAATCTTCAGCTGGCTCTAGACATGCACACTCAGGTCCTTTTCTGATGGACAGCTTTCCAGCCACTCTGCCCAAAGCCTGCAGCCTTGCATGGGGTTGTTGTGAACCAAGAGTTGAGGTTTTGAGGCAATTTGCTGCATATACTGAAGTTATCTGGGATCTGTCCTTCCTCTTCAGGTGGTCCTCCTCCTGCAGAGGTGCATTGTGGTGCTTTAGCATTTGTGGCAGGAGTTGTTTGCATTTGTAAATGTATAAAGTAATACTGAGGGCTTCCTTGGACCATTCCAGACTCACAGAATGGTCTGGGGTGGAAAAAACCTCCAAAGCTCATCCATTCCAACCCCTCTGCACTCAGCAGGGACATCCCCAACTAGATCAGGTTGCCCACAGCCCTGTCCAGCCTCACCTGCAAGATCTCCAGGGAAGGAGCCTCAACCACCTCCCTGGGCAACCTCTTCCAGTGTTCCACCACCCTCATGGTGCAGAACTTGTTCCTCACATCCAATCTCAATCTGCTCTGCTCTAGTCTGAAGCCATTGTCCCTGGTCCTGTCCCTGCAGGTCTTTGCAAACAGTCTCTCTGCAGCCTTCTTGTAGCCCCCTTCAGGTCCTGGCAGGCTGCTCTTAGGTCTGCCTGGAGCCTTCTCTTCTGCAGGCTGAACACCCCCAGCTCCCTCAGCCTGGCCTCAGAGCAGAGCTGCTCCAACCCCCTGAGCATTTTTATGGCTCTCCTCTGGACCATCAGGTCCATGTTCTTCCTGTGTTGAGGGCTCCAGAGCTGGGTGAAGTACTCCAAGTCTCAGCAGAGCAGAGCAAAGAGTCAGAATCAGGTCTCTGGCTCTGCTGGCAATGCTGCCTTGGATGCAGCCCAGGCTGCCACTGGCCTTCTGTGCTGCAAGCTCACACTGATCAGTTTGGTGATATTATAAAACTAGGATGCTCTCTATAAATTCAGTTTTAAGCTTAATTTCTATTTTTAACTACAGCAATACAATTATAATTCTGTAGCTCAGAGTTTAGATAAATATATATCTTATGCATAGCCAGAATCTGTGTTTTATTTCCCTGGGACTGGAAAGCTAATATTCATGCCCCAAGACACTATCATGAAAACCATGTGGGGATGCCACATTTATATTAGAGCAAAAGGTTTCTCTTTACAGAACAGTTAGCTGTGTATTTCTCCATGTGTCTTATTTCTATGTAATTATACATCATCCTCTGCTGTGAGGACAGGCTGAGGGAGCTGGGGGTGTTCAGCCTGCAGAAGAGAAGGCTCCAGGGAGACCTCAGAGCAGCCTGCCAGGACCTGAAGGGGGCTCCAAGAAGGCTGCAGAGAGACTGTTTGCAAAGGCCTGCAGGGACAGGATGAGGGACAATGGCTTCAGACTAGAGCAGAGCAGATTGAGATTGGATGTGAGGAACAAGTTCTTTGCCATGAGGGTGGTGGAACACTGGAACAAGTTGCCCAGGGAGGTGGTTGAGGTCCCATCCCTGGAGATCTTCAAGGTGAAGCTGGACAGGGCTCTGGGCAACCTGATCTAGTTCACAGAATCACACAATCAATAAGGCTGGAAAAGACCTCAAGGATCATCAAACTCCAGCCTGTCACCCAAGACCTCATGACCACAAAACCATGGCACCAAGTGCCACGTCCAATCCTCTCTTAAACACCTCCAGAGATGGGGACTCCACCACCTCCCTGGGCAGCACATTCCAACCTCTAACAACTCACTGCATGAAGAACTTCTCCTCACCTCCAGCCCCAACCTCCCCTGGTGCAGCTTGAGACTGTGTCCTCTTGTTCTGCTGCTGCTTGCCTGGGAGCAGAGCCCAACCCCCACCTGGCTACAACCTCCCTTCAGGCAGTTGTAGAGAGCAATGAGGTCTGCCCTGAGCCTCCTCTTCTCCAGGCTAAACACCCCCAGCTCCCTCAGCCTCTCCTCACAGGGCTGTGCTCCAGACCCCTCCCCAGCCTTGCTGCCCTTCTCTGGACACCTGCCAGCATCTCAACATCTTGCTGAAACTCAGGAGCCCACAACTGGACACAGCACTCAAGGTGTGGCCTAAGCAGTGCTGAGCACAGGGCAGAATGACTTCCCTGCTCCTGCTGGCCACACTCTTGCTGATGCAGGCCAGGATGCCATTGGCCTTCTTGGCCACCTGGCCACACTGCTGGCTCCTCTTCAGCTGCTGTCCCCCAGCACCCCCAGGTCCCTCTCTGCCTGGCTGCTCTCCAGCCACTCTGTCCCCAGCCTGTAGCACTGCCTGGGGTTGTTGTGGCCAAAGTGCAGAACCCAGCACTCAGACTTGTTCAGTCTCCTGCCCTTGGACTCTGTCCATCTGTGCAGCCTGTCCAGGTCCCTCTGCAGAGCCTCCTACCCTCTAACAGATCCACACCTGCCTCCAGCTTGGTGTCATCTGCAAACTTACTGAGGATGGACTCAATCTTCTCATCCAGCTCATCAATAAAGATATTGAAGAGGATGGGGCCCAGCACTGACCCCTAGGGGACACCACTAGTGCCTGGCTGCCAGCTGGCAGTGGCACCATTCACCACCACTCTGCCCTCCAGCCTGTTCCTGCCCTCCAGCCAGTTCCTATCCCAGCACAGAGTGCTGCTGTCCAAGCCACAGGCTGTCAGCTTGGCCAGGAGCTTGCCGTGGGGAATGGTGTCAAAGGCTCTGCTGAAGTCCAGGTCGACTACATCCACAGCCTGCCCCACATCCACATCCATCCATTTGGGGATGTCCCTGCTGACTACGGAGGGTTGGGCTGGGTGAGCTTTGGAGGTCCCTTCCAGTCCAGCCCATGCTGTGATTCTGTGATCTGAAAAGGAGATTTTGTTGGCATGCATAACTTGAGTCTTCTGCCTTCACTTTGAACCTGTAGTCCTAGCCTTACTTTGCTGAGATTAGGGCAGAAATTGTGTGTGGGAGAAAAGGTGAAGTGCACTTTTGTAGCCTCCAAACCAAGGGCCTTGTCATCCTTTCTGCAGCTGCATCATCAGCCAGATGGCTGTCAGCTGTCAGTGCCTGATGGTTTAGTTGGCAAGGGTTTGAAATGATAGCATGAGAGAGAATGGATTTGAGCTGGAAAAAGAGAGGTTGAGGTTGGATATTAGGAGGAAATTCTTTCCAGTGAGGGTGGGGAAACACTGGAACAGGTTGCCCAGGGAGGTTGTGGATGTCCCCTCCCTAGAGGTGTTCAAAGCCAGGCTGGATGAGGCCCTGACAGCCTGGGCTGGTGGGAGGTGTCCCTGACTGTGACAGGAGGTTGGAACTAGGTGATATTTCAAGTTCCTTCCACCCCAAACCATTCTATCATTTGATGATTCTTGACCCCAAAGGGAAACAAAGGAGAAAAAGTACTCATAGAGCTACATTTGGTATCATGATCTGCCAGCAGGGATACATATTGACAGATGAACATTTTCTCATTCCTCTTTACCCATGGTTTAATGTGACCTGTTTGAGTTTACTCTGGAGCAGAAGGGAGAAAGAGGACCAAATGTCTGTCAACAGTCTTAATAGGCATGCAGTGATGCAGCACCACTTCAGCTCACCCCTGCAAATATCACAGCTCTTACAGAATCACAGAATGCCAGGTTGCAAGGGACCCCCAAGGATCATCTGGTCCAAACTTTCAAGGTGCCAGCCTAGTTTAAAAGTGCTTGTCCAGCACCCTCTCAAGCTGAGCCTGAAAGCTGACCAATGGAGGAGAATCTCCTGCTTCCCTTGGGAGATGATTCCAGTGTCTGGCTCTTCTCATGGAGAATATTTTATTCTGGAGTCCAATTGGACTCTCCCCAAGAATCACCTGTCCCCATCTCCCCTTGTCTTTTCCATGGGACTCCTTGGAAAGAGAGAGTCTCCATCCTCCTGGTAGCTATCCTGTATGTCCTGGTCCATGGTAATGAGGTCTCCCCCAAGCCTTCTCTTCTCCAGGCTAAACATCCCCAGCTCTCTCAGCCTCTCCTCACACAGCAGGGCTGCCAACCCTCTGATCTTTCTCCTGCCCCTTCTCTGGACACTTTCCAGCCTCTCCACATCTTTTTTGTACAGCAAGGACCAAAACTGCAGGCAGTGCTCCACGTGTGATCTGACCAGTCCTGAGCAGGGTGGCACAATGAGTTCTTTACCTCTGCTGGTGATGCCCTTGGTGATACAACCCAGCATCCTGTTGGCTTTCTTTGCCCCTGCATCTCACTCCTGCTGAGCTTGTTGTCCACCAAGACCCCCAAGTCCCTTTCCACAGGGCTGCCCTCCAGCCAGAAGGATCCCAGTCTGAGCTGCACTCCAGGGTTAGGTATTCCCAGGGGCAAGTCTCTACAGTGACAGGCTGGGACATGAGTAGAGGGTAAGAGTACCTTGATGGAGTTTGCAGATGACACCAAAGTGAGAGGACAAGTTGGCACTGCAGAAGGGAGAGCCACCATCCAGGAAGCCCTGAACAGCCTGCAGGAGAGGGGTAGCAAGGACCTTATGAAGGTAAGCAGGGACAAGGGTGGGGTCTGGCACCTGGGAGTACCTAACCCAGGAGTGCAGCTCAGACTGGGAAGAGGCACAGTGGGGCAGGATCAGTGCATTGCCTGTGCAAAATGGGGACAAAATCAGACCCAATCTTCATAGAATTGCTTTGGGTGAAAGAGGCTTTTAAGATTATCCAGTCCCACCATTAACCCAACACTTCCAGGTCACCACTAAACCATGGCCCGCAGCACTACCTCTGCACAGCTTTTGTATCCCTTTGGGGATGGTGACTCTAACCTGAACCCTGACCTGAGCACACAGCCTGGCTGAATCTGTCACATCACTCCTTTTGCCCTGAGCTTTGAGCAATCAGAAGGACCTTTGCAGAGGGACCTGGACAGGCTGGCTGGGTGGGGAGAGGCCAATGGGATGAGATTTAACAGGGCTAAGTGCAGGGTTCTACACTGTGGCCACAACAACCCCACACCTGGTTATTCCTCCCCAGATGCAGGACCTTGCACTTGCCCATATTGAACTATGCTGTGTTTTATTCCTTTATTCTGCTTTTGCCCCTCCCCTGCCCTTGACACACAAAGCTCTACCCAGAGCTGTTGTTCTCCACTAACCCTTCTGTTGCATAATTCCTAGTACTTTCTGGAATCCCATTTTAAAGCAAATCAGCACAAAGCTCACAGGAAAGCTTATGGGATTTCCATGGCATCCAAAGTACTATTCTTTTGCAATTTAATTTCCAAACATGATGATGTTTCTGATGCAATTTAAGAATAAGGCAGTTCTATTGTCCCATGGGGAGGGAAGAATGTTGTTGGGTTTTTGTTTGTTTGTTTGTTTGTTTTTATTTTTCTGACTGGAGGTAAAACATTGTGAGCAAAATAGATCATGGAATCATAAAATCAGAAGGCACCTCCAGAAGTCATCCAGTCCAACCCCTCTGCAGTCAGCAGGGACATCCCCAACTAGATCAGGTTGCCCACAGCCCTGTCCAGCCTCACCTGCAATATCTCCAGGGAAGGAGCCTCAACCACCTCCCTGGGCAACCTGTTCCAGTGCTCCACCAGCCTCACGGTGCAGAACTTGTTCCTCACATCCAATCTCAATCTGCTCTGCTCTAGTCTGAAGCCATTGTCCCTTGTCCTGTCCCTGCAGGCCTTTGCAAACAGTCTCTCTGCAGCCTTCTTGGAGCCCCCTTCAGGTCCTGGCAGGCTGCTCTAAGGTCTGCCTGGAGCCTTCTCTTCTGCAGGCTGAACACCCCCAGCTCCCTCAGCCTGTCCTCACAGCAGAGCTGCTCCAACCCCCTGAGCATTTTCATGGCCCTCCTCTGGCCCCTCTCCATCAGGTCCATGTCCTTCCTGTGCTGAGGGCTCCAGCCCTGCACACAGCACTGCAGGTGAGGTCTCAGCAGAGCAGAGCAAAGTGTCAGAATCAGCTCTCTGGCTCTGCTGGCAATGCTGCTTTGGATGCAGCCCAGGCTGCCCTTGGCCTTCTGTGCTGCAAGCTCACACTGCCTGCTCCTGGCCAGCTTCTCATCCCCCAGCACCCCCAAGTCCTTTTCCTCAGGGCTGCTTTCTCTCCCCTCCTCCCCCAGTGTCTATTGACAGTGAGGATTGTTCTGGCCCAGGAGCAGAACCCTGCACTTGCTCTTGTTGAACCTCAGGAGGTTCCCCTGGGCACCACCTCTCCAGCTTGTCCAGGTCCCTCTGGATGCCATCCTGACCCTCTGGTGTACCAACAACAGGAGTAACAGTTTCCTTCTCAGTGTATTCACTTAAAAGACCAAACAATGACTGAGCTGTTTGCATTGCCAGACACTCAAGAGATTTTTGGCACCACATTCAGCTGTGCAAATTTCCCCTCATGTTACCCCCAACTCTTTGCTCCTGTCCCACCTGGCATTTTGCTGCCCCTTCAGCTGTTTCAATCCAGTGGTTTACAGAGCTCAAGTATGAACAGATGATTGCCATAGTGATCAGGATTAAACAAAACAAAAACCCCCACCCCTAAATCCACATTTCTGGAGATTGTTTGGATTTTTGAGTTTTCTTCTTTAAACCTGCATCATCTCATATTCGTAGAATCATGGAATCATAGAATTGTTTCAGTTAGAAAGGACCTTTAGGATCTTTGAGTCCCCAGTCATCAACCCAACACCACCATGGCCACCAAACTATGTCCCCATGTTCCATGTGCACACATTTCCTGAACACCTCCAGGGATGAGGACTCCACCACCTCCCTGGGCAGCTTTTCCAATCCCTCACCACTCTTGCAGCAAAGGAACTGCTCCTAATGTCCAACCTAAACTTCCCATGGCAAAACTTGAGGCCATTTCCTCTTCACCTATCACTTGATAGTAGGGAGAACACCCACCTCACTCCAGCCTCCTTTCAGGGAGTTGTAGACAGCTTTAGGACACATTCCCTCAGTTACAGAGTCACAACCATAGAGGCTCCAAGTCCTGCTGGAGGATCAGGAATAATCACAGGCTCACAGGATGTTAGGGGTTGGAAGAGACCTCTGGAGATCTTCCAGTCCAAGCCCCTTCCAGAACAGGACCAGAGAATCCAGCACAGGTCACACAGGAACACATCCAGAGAGGGCTGCAATGGCTCCACAGAAGGAGACTCCACAACCTCCCTGGGCAGCCTGTTCCAGAGTGGTACTGCTCTGGCAGGGGGGTTGGATTCACAGCATCACAGAATCAAGCAGGTTGGAAAAGTCCTCAGAGATCATCAAGTCCAACCTATCACCTAATCCCTAACACCTCCTGACAACCAAACCATGGCTCCAAGTGCCACATCCAAGCTTTGTTTGAACAATTCTAGGGATGGTGACTCCACCACCTCCCTGGGCAGCACATCCCAAGGGCCAATTACTCTTTCTGGGAAGAACTTTCTCCTCACCTCCAGCCCAAACTTCCCCCTGGCCCAGCTTGAGACTGTGTCCTCTCCTTCTGCTGCTGGGTGCCTGGGAGCAGAGCCCAACCCCCACCTGGCTACAGCCTCCCTTCAGGCAGTTGTAGAGAGCAATGAGGTCTCCCCTGAGCCTCCTCTTCTCCAGGCTAAACACCCCCAGCTCCCTCAGCCTCTCCTCACAGGGCTGTGCTCCAGACCCCTCCCCAGCCTTGCTGCCCTTCTCTGGACACCTGCCAGCATCTCAACATCTTGCTGAAACTCAGGAGCCCACAACTGGACACAGCACTCAAGGTGTGGCCTAAGCAGTGCTGAGCACAGGGCAGAATGACTTCCCTGCTCCTGCTGGCCACACTCTTGCTGATGCAGGCCAGGATGCCATTGGCCTTCTTGGCCACCTGGCCACACTGCTGGCTCCTCTTCAGCTGCTGTCCCCCAGCACCCCCAGGTCCCTCTCTGCCTGGCTGCTCTCCAGCCACTCTGTCCCCAGCCTGTAGCCCTGCCTGGGGTTGTTGTGGCCAAAGTGCAGATCCCAGCACTCAGACTTGTTCAGTCTCCTGCCCTTGGACTCTGCCCATCTGTCCAGCCTGGCAAGGTCCCTCTGCAGAGCCCTTCTACCTTCTAACAGATCAACACCTGCTCCCAGCTTGGTGTCATCTGCAAATTTACTGATGGTGGACTCAATCCCCTCATCCAGATCATCAATAAAGATATTGAAGAGGATGGGGAACAGCACTGATCCCTGGGGGACACCACTAGTGACAGGCTGCCAGCTGGATGTGGCACCATTCACCACCACTCTCTGGGTCCTGCCCTCCAGCCAGTTCCTACCCCAGCACAGAGTGCTGCTGTCCAGGCCATGGGCTGACAGCTTGGCCAGGAGCACATTGGCTATAATTTTTTTGGTTTTTTTTTTTTTTTGGCAAAGCTGTTAAAAATATTAAATTTAGTCACACTCAAAGACCCATTTTGAGGAGCCCAAATCATGATTTCCCTCCTGATTTATGAGGATCCTGTGGGAGAGCCAGAGAGGGACTTTTCATGAGGGTATCTACAGACAGGACTAGGGGCAATAGTTTGAAGATGAGGGAGAGCAGGGTTAGACTCAATGAATGATCTTCAGGGGTCCCTTCCAGCCCCTCCCATTCCATGATTTTCTGCCAGCTGTATAAATGAAACTTTGGGGCCCTAAGCATCATTTTCCTGCTTAAAATAATTTGTCTAGAGAGAAAAGCTGCAAAATCTCTCCTAAAGGGCTTTGCATCAGCATGGGCAGCAGAGCTTTCTTTGCTACCCTGAGGATCTAGAGCTGAATTTAGGTCCAGCTTGCAGTGAAACTCTCTGTATCTGTCATAAATCCTTGTCATAAGATTTTATCTTCCAAGGAATGCAGCATGAAAGCAAAATCCATATTTATGTTTATTCAAATGTGTATCCCAAAGCTCAGCCCAGACACTGCTCCTTGGTGCATAGTTGGCCCCCATCAGCATTCTGAGCTCCAGGTTTCAAGCTGGGGTGGGGGTGGGAAGGGAAGGAGATCAAATGTGCTCTTGCCATTTGCCTGTTCTGATTGGCATTAACTGAACTTAGGCTAAAAGTTTGGAGTATTGTAAGGATCTTTCCTTCAGATGTCATAGATTCATAGATTCACATAATGGTTTGGCTTGGAAGGGACCTTCAGGATCATCCAGTTCCAACCTCACTGCCATGGACAGGGACACCTCCCACCAGCCCAGGTTGTTCAAGGTCTCCTCCAACCTGCCCTTGAACACCTCCAGGGAGAGGGCATCCACAGCCTCCCTGGGCAACCTGATCCAGTGTCTCACTATAAAGAATTTCTTCCTACTCTCCAGTTGGAATCTCTCCTCTTCCAGCTTCAATCCATTCCCTCTCATCCTGTCACTACAAGCTGTGTTGCCTTTCCTCTGATTTCTTTCCACACTGGCCTCATTTGAAATAACTTCCATTTTCACCATTCTAATTAAGCTGTTGCTAGGTTCTTATGAGCTTCATTTAATTAAATTCCTATATATACATAATAGAAGATACCCAACCCACCAAGGGTGCTTTCCCCAACTCCCTCAGCTCTAATAGTAAGAAAATCAAAGGCCAAGTGCCTGCAGCACAGTAGGGTTGTGCTGAGGAGAGGCTGAGAGCCCTGGGGCTGTTCAGTCTGCAGAGGAGAAGACTGAGAGGGGATCTGATCAATGTCTATCAATAGCTGAGGGCTGGGGGTCAGGAAGGAAGGGACAGGGACAGGCTCTGCTCACTTGTGCCCTGGCACAGGACAAGGGGCAATGGATGGAAACGGCAGCACAGGAGGTTCCACCTCAACATGAGGAGGAACTTCTTCATTGTGAGGGTCCCAGAGCCCTGGAACAGGCTGCCCAGAGAGGTTGTGGAGTCTCCTTCTGTGGAGCCTTTGCAGCCCTGTCTGGATGTGTTCCTGTGTGACCTGTGCTGGATTCTCTGGTCCTGCTCTGGCAGGGGGCTTGGACTGGAAGATCTCCAGAGGTCTCTTCCAACCCCTAACATCCTGTGAGCCTGTGATTATTCCTGATCCTCCAGCAGGACTTGGAACCTCTATGGTTGTGACTCTGTAACTGAGGGAATGTGTCCTAAAGCAGATTCCTGATAAAAATGTAGCTCTCTACAACTCCCTGAAAGGAGGCTGGAGTGAGGTGGGTGTTCTCCCTACTATCAAGTGATAGGTGAAGAGGAAATGGCCCCAAATTTTGCCATGGGAGGTTTAGGTTGAACATTAGGAGCAGTTCCTTTGCTGCAAGAGTGGTGAGGGATTGGCAGAGGCTGCCCACGGAGGTGGTGGAATCCCCATTCCTGGAGGTGTTCAGGAAATGTGAGCCTGTGATAAAAATAGCCCAAGCTTTCACAAGTAATCTGTTGGGGGGGGGTGGGAGGGGGGTGTGTGTGACATTTTGCTGCATCCCCTCCTGGTTCTGAAGATGACTTCTGCAATGATGTTGTTAGGGAAGTCATCTGGGGGCTGCTTAGTTTGAAAAAGAGGAGGCTGAGGGGAGACCTCATGGCTCTCTACAGCTGCCTGTGGAGAGGTTGATGCTGGTCTCTTCTCACAGGTAGTTAGTGATAGAACAGGAGAGAATGGCCTCAAGATGTGACTGGGTAGGTTTAGGCTGGGCAGTAGGAAAAATAGTGATCAGGGTTTGGAATGTGCTGCCCAGGGAGGTGGTGGAGTCCCCAAGCCTGGCTGTGTTTCAAGGTGGTTTGGATGTGGTGCTTGGGGCTCTGGTTCAGGAGTGAGCCTTGTAGAGCAAGGTTCTGGGTTGGTCTTGGTGATCCTGAGGGGCTTTTCCAACCTGAATGTTTCTGTGACTCTGTGATTCTGTGATGTGTTCTGAACCATGCAAGCTCGAGGAAGTTTTTGAGGTTTTTCTCCACCTTCAGGGTTTATGATGCACAAATGAAGATTGGTGCTGGAGTTATCTAAGATTGATAGACAAAAAGAACTCACACAGCACAGTGAAGGTTGTGCAAATAATCTCCTTTCCTGATGTAATTACCTGACTGCAAAGAAAGGACATTAGTACAGGGAAGAGGTTGATCTGTTGGAGGGTAGAAGGGCCCTGAAGAGGGACCTGGACAGGCTGGACAGATGGACAGAGTCCAAGGGCAGGAGACTGAACAAGTCTGAGTGCTGGGTTCTGCACTTTGGCCACAACAACCCCAGGCAGTGCTGCAGGCTGGGGACAGAGTGGCTGGAGAGCAGCCAGGCAGAGAGGGACCTGGGGGTGCTGGGGGACAGCAGCTGAAGAGGAGCCAGCAGTGTGCCCAGGTGGCCAAGAAGGCCAATGGCATCCTGGCCTGCATCAGCAAGAGTGTGGCCAGCAGGAGCAGGGAAGTCATTCTGCCCTGTGCTCAGCACTGCTTAGGCCACACCTTGAGTCCTGTGTCCAGTTGTGGGCTCCTGAGTTTCAGCAAGATGTTGAGATGCTGGCAGGTGTCCAGAGAAGGGCAGCAAGGCTGGGGAGGGGTCTGGAGCACAGCCCTGTGAGGAGAGGCTGAGGGAGCTGGGGGTGTTTAGCCTGGAGAAGAGGAGGCTCAGGGCAGACCTCATTGCTCTCTACAACTGCCTGAAGGGAGGTTGTAGCCAGGTGGGGGTTGGGCTCTGCTCCCAGGCAAGCAGGGACAGAAGGAGAGGACACAGTCTTAAGCTGTGCCAGGGGAGGTCTAGGCTGGATGTTAGGAGGAAGTTCTTCCCAGACAGAGAGATTTGCCATTGGAATGTGCTGCCCAGGGAGGTGGTGGAGTCACCATCCCTGGAGATATTCAAGAGAAGCCTGGATGAGGCACTTGGTGCCATGGTCTGGTTGATTGGATAGGGCTGGGTGTTAGGTTGGACTGGATGATCTTGGAGGTCTCTTCCAACCTGGTTGATTCTATGCTTCTATGCTTCTATGCTTCTATGCTTCTATGCTTCTATGATTCTGTGTTGGAGAGCAGCTCTGTGGTGAAGGACCTGGGAGTGCTGGTGGACAAGTCCCCCATGAGCCAGCCATGTGCCCTCATGGCCAAGCAGGCCAATGGCCTCCTGGGGTGCATTAAGGAGAGTGTTGACAGCAGGTCAAGGGAGGTTCCTCTCCCCTCCACCCTGCCATAGTGAGGCCAGTTCTGCAATATTGAATCCAGTTCTGAGTGTCCAGTTCAGGAGAGAGAGGGAAGTACTGCAGAGAGTGCAGCAGAGGCTGTGATGCTGAGGGGCCTGGAGCATGTGTGAGTGCAAAGGCTGAGAGCCCTGGGGCTGGTGAGCCTGGAGAAGAGCAGCCCCAGAGGGGATCTGAGCAATGCTCAGCAAGAGCTGAAAGGTGGGGGGCAAGAGGCTGGGGCCAGACTCTTTTCAGTGGTGCCCTGTGACTAGTCAAGGGGTAATGAACACAAATTTTAACCCAGGAGGTTCCACCTGAACATTGGGAAAAAAATTGTGCTGTGAGGGTGCTGGAGCCCTGGAGCAGGCTGCTCAGTCTTCTTCTCTGGAGAGATTCCAAACCTGCCTGCACATTGTGATCCTGAACAACCTCATCTAGGTGACCTTGCTTAGCAGGGGGGGTTGGACTAGATGATCTCTAGAGGTCTTCCCATCATTCAGGGCTGTGCTCCAGACCCCTCCCCAGCCTTGCTGCCCTTCTCTGGACACCTGCCAGCATCTCAACATCTTGCTGAAACTCAGGAGCCCACAACTGGACACAGCACTCAAGGTGTGGCCTAAGCAGTGCTGAGCACAGGGCAGAATGACTTCCCTGCTCCTGCTGGCCACTCTCTTGCTGATGCAGGCCAGGATGCCATTGGCCTTCTTGGCCAGCTGGCCACACTGCTGCCTCCTCTTCAGCTGCTGTCCACCAGCACCCCCAGGTCCCTCTCTGCCTGGCTGCTCTCCAGCCACTCTGTCCTCTGCCCTTGGACTCTGTCCATCTGTCCAGCCTGTCCAGGTCCCTCTGCAGAGCCTCCTACCCTCTAACAGATCCACTCCTGCCCCCAGCTTGGTGTCATCTGCAAACTTACTGATGATGGACTCAATCCCCTCATCCAGATCATCAATAAAGATGTTGAACAGGATGAGGGCCCAGCACTGATCCCTGGGGGACACCACTAGTGCCTGGCTGCCAGCTGGCAGTGGCACCATTCAGCACCACTCTCTGGGTCCTGCCCTCCAGCCAGTTCCTACCCCAGCACAGAGTGCTCCTGTCGAAGTCATTCTGTGAACTGCTTAGGATAGGATGAGGTGAATCCAAAATGGAACTGTTTTGTTCAGTGAGCGATGATATCCCATGCCAGCCATGTGCAGTCTCACAGCTTGCAGGCATCAGTTCTCTGACAAAAGTGGAGAACTTTTTTTTTCACTGTGCTCTGCACTTCTACTGCTTTGCAGTCAGGAGACAGATTCTACTCCTCTGGAGACACAAAACAAACCAAGAAAGACACTTCTTAAATATGCCTTTCCTGGTTACAGACATCCCACAGTCAGATATGCATTAATCATTTCCATCAAACACAGCAAAAAAAATAGTTATTAAGTGTTTGCCATGCAAACAGGATTTAATTTCTCCAGCTGGATGCTGCCAACCACTTTACAGCACACAGCTCTTGTCACAGTGGTTGGGCACAGTTTTAAAACACATTTACTTTATCCTCAGGCTACTGGGAAGCCTTTTTGTGCTTGTTTGCCTTTCTTTCACCCTTTCTCTCTCCATATATATTGTAAAAGGAAGGTGCTGGTAGTTAAGACCTTGATGAGCCATGGACAGCCACTTCCTGCTGAAAGGGGATTGGTAAGAAATTGTTTTCCAACAAGTTTATTTAGAAGAAATAAGCTCACTTGGGTTTCTAAGGGATTGGGGGGTGGGGTTTTATTCCTGTTTTCTGCTTTCAGTCTCTCAGACAAATATCTTTTCAAAGTGATTTGGCACAAGGAGGTCATTGCCTGCATTTGCTTCTTGCACAGCAGGCACATACTGGGCCATGAAGCTGGGCAAACCACCTTGGGATGTCCATATAAGGCCCTTCACAGTACCACAGGATCTCAGTATCACACTATCAGAGGACATCAGAGGTTGGAAGGGACCTCCAGAGATCATCCAGTCCAACCTCCTTGCCAGAGCAGCATCACCCAGGGGAGTCTGCACAGGAATGCATCCAGGTGGGGTTGGAAAGTCTCCAGAGAAGGAGACTCCACAACCTCTCTGGGCAGCCTGCTCCAGGGTACCAGCACCCTCACACCAAAGAAGTTTCTCCTCATGTTGAGCTGAAACCTTCTCTGCTCAAGTTTGTCTCCATTGGTCCTTGGCTTATTGCTGTGCACCACCCACAAGAGCCTGGCCCCCTCCACTTGCCCCCCAGCCCTCAGCTATTGATAGACATTGATCAGATCCCTCTCAGCCTTCTCTTCTCCACACTAAACAGCCCCAGGGCTCTCAGGCTCTCTTCACAGGGGAGATGCTGAAGTCCCCTAAGCATCCTCCTGCCTCTCCCTGGGACTCTCTCCAGCAGGTCTCTGTCTCTCTTGAACTGGGGAGCCCAGAACTGGACACAGGATTGCAGCTGTGGTCTCAGCAGGGCAGAGCAGAGGGGGAGCAGAACCTCCCTAGCCCTGCTGGCCACACTTTTCTTGCTCCCCCCAGGATGCCATTGGCTCTCTTTGCCACAAGAGCACATTGCTGTCCCATGCAGAACTTGCTGCCCACCAGCACTCCAAGGTCTTTCTCTGTGGAGCTGCTTTCCAGCAGGGTAGCCTCTAACCTGTCCTGGTGCCTGCTGTGATTCCTCCCCAGATGCAGGACCCTGCCCTTGTCCTTATGGAACTCCATGAGGTTTGCCTGCAGCCAGCTCTCAGCCTGTCCAGCTCTCATGGATGTCAGCACAGCCTGGCAGGTGTCAGCCACCTGCCCCAGTTTGGTATCATCAGAACTTGCTGAGGGGACTCTCAATGCCCTCAGCCAGGTGGTTGATAAAGATATTGGACAAAACTGGACCCAGTCCTGATCCCTGGGGGACACCACTGGCCACAGGCCTCCAAGTTGATCCTGTGCCACAAGCAGATTCGAGGATTTCTGCTGTGAGCTTCCCTACCATAGCTACAATCTGATGGAAATCCTAAGGACTATTTTCAGAGCAAGGCAATAAAATAAGGATTTTTGCAATATTAACCTGGTACTTGCAATTAAAAGCTGAAGTAAATTAATCAGAAACTCAATTACAAGCCTGGTGAGCATGACCAGCACTTCAGAGAGTGACTGGAGCCTGATCCACTCATTCTTCCTCTGAGCTAGGCTCTTCCTGCTTGCTTGTTTCCATCAGCTAAAAATTTAATAGCAAACTGTGGTCCAGCTCATCTGTCTACTGTGTTTGCAGCCACACCACTCTGGGCAGTGTTCTTGAGGGGTGTTAATTATTAATTAGGGTTGAACTAGGGCACCACCTAGGTGGGAACGAAACCCCAAATGCTCAGGTGGTTATTTAAGAGGCTGAGGTATTCATTCTGCTCCTGCAAGAAACAGCACTGAGTTTCAGAAGAGGTTTTGGATAATAGATGATGTCTTTTATTTCTTTAAAATTGGGGGAATATTTAATCTGGGGGGGCAAAAAAAATAGCAAAGCTCAAACCCATCACCACCAATACCCTTCCCAAATTTCCATGCACACAATGGGTTTATAGCTGAGTTTTCCCTTCCAAATTTCCATGCACACAATGGGTTTATAGCTGAGTTTTCCATCCCCAAATTTCCATCCACACAATGGGTTTATAGCTGAGTTTTCCATCCCCAAATTTCCATCCACACAATGGGTTTACCTCTGGTTTTGGTTTTTTTTTTCCTTGTTGTGAAAAAATCATAGAATGATAGAATTGGTTGGATTGGAACAGATCTCTAAACTCATTGATTCCAACCATCAACCCAACCCCACCATGGCCATCAAACCATGTCCCCAAAGTGCCATGGCCACACATTTCCTGAACACCTCCACGGACGGGGACTCCACCACCTCCCTGGGCAGCCTGCTCCAGTCCCTGACCAGACTTGCAGCAAAGAAATTTTTCCTCGTCTCCAACTTAAACCTCCCCCAGCACAATTTCAGACTCTTTCCTTTCATCCTATCTCTTGATACTAGGGAGAAGAGACCAACCCCCACCTCACCCCAACTTCCTTTCAGGGAGCTGTAGGAAGCAATGAGGTCTCCCCTCAGCCTCCTTTCCTCCAGGCTGAACTATCCTGGAGTTCCCTCAGCTGCTCCTCAACAGCCCTGTTTTCCAGCCCCTTCCCCAGCTTCATTGCCTTTCTCTGGACACACTCAAGCTCCTCATTGTCCTTCTTGCAGTGAGGGGCCCAAAACTGAACCTGGTGTTTGAGATGTAGCTTTTGGGATCACCTTTACCAATAGACCGGAGCTAAACAGGGAAGACTCTTAGAAGCAGTGAAGAGAATATCTTGCTAGTACTGTGTCCTAGACTGCACACATAGATATATATATTTATAAGTTATATATGTGTCTATATCTCCTGTTAGGTGTATTTCCAACAGCATGAGGTTTAACAAGTCTCAGTGCTGGGTTCTGCACTTTGAGCACAACAACCCCAAGTTTGCAGATGACACCAAGCTGGGGGCAGGTGTGGATCTGTTAGAGGGTAGGAGGCTCTGCAGAGGGACCTGGACAGGCTGCACAGATGGATAGAGGCCAAGGGCAGGAGATTGAACAAGTCTGAGTGCTGGGATCTGCACTTTGGCCACAACAACCCCAGGCAGTGCTACAGGCTGGGGACAGAGTGGCTGGAGAGCAGCCAGGCAGAGAGGGACCTGGGGGTGCTGGGGGACAGCAGCTGAAGAGGAGCCAGCAGTGTGGCCAGCTGGCCAAGAAAGCCAATGGCATCCTGGCCTGCATCAGCAAGAGTGTGGCCAGCAGGAGCAGGGAAGTCATTCTGCCCTGTGCTCAGCACTGCTTAGGCCACACCTTGAGTGCTGTGTCCAGTTCTGGGCTCCTGAGTTTCAGCAAGATGTTGAGATGCTGGCAGGTGTCCAGAGAAGGGCAGCAAGGCTGGGAAGGGGTCTGGAGCACAGCCCTGTGAGGAGAGGCTGAGGGAGCTGGGGGTGTTTAGCCTGGAGAAGAGGAGGCTCAGGGCAGACCTCATTGCTCTCTACAACTGCCTGAAGGGAGGTTGTAGCCAGGTGGGGGTTGGGCTCTGCTCCCAGACAAGCAGACAGAAGGAGAGGACACAGTCTCAAGCTGTGCCAGGGGAGGTTTGGGCTGGAGGTGAGGAGGAAGTTCTTCCCAGAGAGAGAGACTGGCCCTTGGGATGTGCTGCCCAGGGAGGTGGTGGAGTCACCATCCCTGTAAGTGTCCATCCCTCAGTGCCATAGGTTGGTTGGTTGGATGGTGCTGGGTGAGATGTTGAACTTGGTGATCTCTGAGGTGTTTTCCAACCTGCTTAATTCGGTGATTCTATACAAATACATTAAGTTATTTGAAATTACCTTGTTCTGGAGGGTTTTAAAGTCATGCATGAATTTGCAGAAAGCTTCACATGGCTCTTCTAAAACACCTCCATCCAAAGCAACAACTATTGCAATCAAAATTGTTTTAATCTAGGCATACATTTGGGGGTTGGGCTCCAACCTTTTTCTTCCCATTCACTCTCTCCTCAACTAAAACAGAAGCAAATAACATTTACCAGCTTCACCAAATCCTACTTCATGCAAATTAAAAAGGTGGGGGTTGGTCTCTTCTCCCTGATGGAGAGTCCCTGCCATGGAGTGGGACCCAGGAGTTCTGGTGGCCAACAAGTTCTGCATGGGACAGCAATGTGCCCTGGGGGCCAAGAAGGCCAATGGGGTCCTGGACTGCATTCAGAGGAGTGTGTCCAGCAGAGCCAGGGAGGTTCTCTTCCTCCTCTACTCTGCCCTGATGAGACCTCACCTGGAATATTGCATCCAGTTCTGGGCTCCCCAGTTCAGGAGGGACAGGGATCTGCTGGAGAGAGTCCAAGGGAGGGCTCCAAGGATGCTGAAGGTACTGGAGCAGTGCCTGGGGAGGAGAGGCTGAGAGCCTTGGGGCTGTTCAGTCTGCAGAGGAGAAGGCTGAGAGGGGATCTGATCAATGTCTATCAATAGCTGAGGGCTGGGGGTCAGGAGAGAGGGGGACAGGGACAGCCTCTGCTCACTTGTGCCCTGGGATAGGACAAGGAGCAATGGATGTGAGCTGCAGCACAGGAGGTTCCACCTCAACACAGGGGGTATCTTCTTTACTGTAAGGGTTCCAGAGTCCTGGAAGAGGCTGCCCAGAGAGGTTGTGGAGTCTCCTTGTCTGGAGCCTTTGCAGCCCTGTCTGGATGTGTTCCTGTGTGAGCTGTGCTGGATTCTCTGGTCCTGCTCTGGCAGGGGGATTGGACTCTATGATGTCTTTGGGTTCCTTCCAACCCCTGACATCCTGTGATCCTATGATAGATCCCAAGATAGATACCATTAAAACATGGTATGAAACTTACCCCAAAGCTACTTTTGATCTCAATTCTGCTGTTTTGCAGTTCCAAGAACACAAATGATATCAGACCATCTCTTCAGGCTTTCTAAAGGCTGAGTTTGTGATCCCCCTCTGGCCTCTAACCTGCAGGTGAGCTTCCCTGTTGCATAATGCTGCAGCACTCAGAGGTTTTTCAAGGCCATCTTGAGTGGCAGTGGGGGATCAATACATGTCACAGGCTCACAGTAGTGGCTGTGATGGCTTCTCCTTCGAGCTGCTATTGTAGACAGCTGTCAGACAAAAGAAGATGTGAACAGAAAGCTCCTGCATGCTGATGACCCTAAAGTTCCTTGGAGCTGTAAAAACTCATGATGTACTGTGCCCAGCTGTAAGCATCACAGGAAGCAGAGGGGAACTGAGCTGAGCCTGGATGGGAAGCAGTAAATTACATGGAATGCACTGGAATGGGCTATCCTGTGAGGTGGTGGAGCTACTCTCCCTAGAGGGGCTCAAGAGATGTATGGCCATGGCACTTTGGGCCATGGTTTAATGGCCCTGGTGGCCTTAGATTGATGGCTGGGCTCAATGAGGTGAGAGATCTATTCCAGCTCCCTGAGTCCTTGGAACTCTAAAAATTTCCACTGTACTCTACAAAGTTGTGGGCACCATGGGAAGCAGGTGGGAACTGAGTCAAGATCCAGGCTAGATGGGAAGCAGTAAATCTTCATGGTGAGACCACAGGAGGAAGCTGAAAGCCAACCAGTGCATTTTTTTTATCTCAAAGAACTTTTTTGGTTACAGCCAGGGGTCTGAGCCTGCTTAGAAAGTGCTGTTTGATCTCTCCGAGACTGAAGCATTAAAAATAATGATTGCAGTTGATTTCCTCAAAAGATGAGCATTAGAATTAACTTTTCTTCCATGTACTACCAAAACATTAACCCTTTAAGGTTTGAGATGCCCTTTTTGCAGGTGTCCTACACAAATCTACCTACAGAGAACCCCAAAATGCAGGCGCTCTGGCATGAGCTGAGATTTTATGGCAGGAAGCCCTGAATCTGTATTCCTGTGTTCTTTGCACCTGCACAAACGTTGTCCTAGGGCCATATAAAATGCAGAGACACAGAGGAATTGGCTCAGCTGTGCCCCATCCCTAGGAGCATTCAAGGGTAGGTTGGATGGGGCTCTGAGAAACCTGCTCTAATTGAAGCTACTAGAGAAGCTTCTAGTCCATCCAACCAGGTGACCTTCAAAGGTCCCTTCAAACCCATTGCCAGAGAAAAGCAATGAAGCTGGGGAAGGGGCTGGAGAAGAGGACTGGGGAGGAGCAGCTGAGGGAACTCCAGGATTGTTCAGTCTGGAGGAAAGGACGCTGAGGGCAGACCTCATTGCTCTCCACAGCTCCCTGAAAGGAGGTTGGAGTGAGGTAGGGCTTGGTCTCTTATCTCAGGCAACTAGAGATAGGATGAGAGGAAATGGCTTTGGTTTGCACCAGTGGAGGTTCAGGTTGGATATTAGGCAAAATGTCTTTATTAAATCAGTGGTCAGGGACTGGTGAGACTGCAGCTCAAATATTGTGTTCAGCTTTGGGCTGCTCACTGCCAGAAGGACATTGAGGTGTTGGTACATGTCCAGAGAATGGCAACAAAGCTGGGGAAGGGTCTGGAGAACAGGGGTTGGTGAGAAACATCTGAGGGAACTGGGGGTGTTTAGTCTGGGGGATACTGATAGAGCTCTCAACAACTCCCTGAAAGGAAGTTTGAAGCAGGTGAGGGTCATTCTTTTCTCCCAAGTATCAGGTGATAGAACAAGAAGAAATGGTTTCAAGTTGCACCACTGGAGGTTTAGGCTGGAGATGAGGAAAAATGTCTGTGCTGCAAGAGTGGTCAGGGATTGGCAGAGGCTGCCCAGGGAGGTGGTGGAGTCCCCATCCCTGGAGGTGCCAAGGCACTGTGTGCACATGTCACTGTGAGCATGGTGGTGCTGGGCTGGTGCCTGGACTTGGTAACCTTAGAGATTTTTCCCAAGTGAAACAATTTACTGAGTCTGTGATCCTGTGGCTCATATTCCCCTCAACTGCCCTGACTCAGTTCTGGGCTCCTCAGTTTAAGAAGGACATTGATATGCTGGCAGGTGTCCAGAGAAGGGCAGCAAGGCTGGGGAGGGGTCTGGAGCACAGCCCTGTGAGGAGAGGCTGAGGGAGCTGGGGGTGTTTAGCCTGGAGAAGAGGAGGCTCAGGGCAGACCTCATTGCTCTCTACAACTGCCTGAAGGGAGGTTGTAGCCAGGTGGGGGTTGGGCTCTGCTCCCAGGCAAGCAGCACCAGAACAAGAGGACACAGTCTCAAGCTGCACCAGGAGAGGTTTGGGCTGGATGTGAGGAGAAAGTTCTTCACAAAGAGAGTTCTTAGTCTTGGAATGTGCTGCCCAGGGAGGTGGTGGAGTCCCCATCCATGGAGGTGTTCAAGAGGGGATTGGACGTGGCACTTGGTGCCATGGTTTAGTAGTCATGAGGTCTTGGGTGACAGGTTGGACTTTGATGATCCTTGAGGTCTTTTCCAACCTTATTGATTGTGTGATTCTGTCATGATTCTGTGACTCCTGTAGGTCAGAGAGATGGACAGCAGCAGGGCTTCCTGCAGCATTTGTTTGCATGCACTCCTTCATTGTGGAGCTCATTGTAGCAGGCCCACTAAGAAACTGCTAAGGAGCAAGGAGGAGGCAGTATATCCTTCACAGAGGGAGCAGCAGGCATTTAATGCACATCTCAGATCCATCCTTGGCCTCAAATACTAATTCTTATTTATTTCCTTTCCCCAGGGGGCTTCAGCAAATAAAATATGATATTTATGCCAGGGTGGATTTATAACTCCAGGAGGCAGATGAAATAAGAGCTGAGCAGTCTGTAGTAGCCATTACTCATCAACTATTTCTGCTTGTCAGATGTTTGCAGTGGAGCTGACAATTCCTCTCCTCTTTGGTGGGGCCAAAGCTGAAAAGTTGCCTCAAGTTCAAACATCACTGCCAATGATAAACAAATTCCATGAATCACAGGTCACAGAGTCACAGACTGCCAGGTTGGAAGGGACCTGAAGGATCACCTGCTCCAACCTTTCAAGGTGGCTGCAGTTGAAATGAGCTGGCCCAGCACCCTGCCGAGCTGAGCCTTCAAACTGTCCAGTGGAGGGGAATCCACTGCTGCCCTTGGGAGGTGATTCCAGTGTCTGACTTTGCTCCTGGGGAGAGATTTTCTTCTGGAGAGCACCTGGAATCTCCCCAGCAGTCACTTGTCCCCATCACCCCCTGTCTTTTCCAGGGGCTCCTTGGAAACAGGGAGTCTCCAGCCTCAAGTCAGGAAAGAGTGATGGCATGTGGCTAAACGGTTTAGCATTGCTCTACTTCAATCTCTTCAAATAGCAGACTTTCCTCTCCTCTCCTCTCCTCTCCTCTCCTCTCCTCTCCTCTCCTCTCCTCTCCTCTCCTCTCCTCTCCTCTCCTCTCCTCTCCTCTCCTCTCCTCTCCTCTCCTCTCCTCTCCTCTCCTCTCCTCTCCTCTCCTCTCCTCTCCTCTCCTCTCCTCTCCTCTCCTCTCCTCTCCTCTCCTCTCCTCTCCTCTCCTCTCCTCTCCTCTCCTCTCCTCTCCTCTCCTCTCCTCTCCTCTCCTCTCCTCTCCTCTCCTCTCCTCTCCTCTCCTCTCCTCTCCTCTCCTCTCCTCTCCTCTCCTCTCCTCTCCCAAACCTTCCCTTCCTTTCTCTATCCCCACAATACCTCATCCAAGCACGTGGCTGGTGATGGTTAGCAGCTTTTTGCCCAGGAACGGACCTACACATGCCCCTGTGCCTTATGTTCTGCAGGCCTAACTGTTCTAAAGCAGCCAGGAGCCTGCTACCTTTGGGCATGCTCAGACCTTTGTGCTGCTTTCTCCTCTGTGCTACACGTTGTGTACATTTAAGCACCTAAAGAAAAGCACTAAACATACAGCTGACATTTACCTCACCTATAACACAGCCAAAAGACAGAGGAAGGAAGGGCAATTGCTTCTAGACTAGTGAGAAATAAAAATGAGTGGAGCATTCTGGAGGCCCTAGAACACGAAGGATCTTGGAGGTGCTGGAAGGTGTCCAGAGAAGGGCCATGAGGATGAGCAGAGGGCTGGAGCTGCTCTGCTCTGGAGACAGACTGAGAGAGTTGGGGTTGTGCAGTCTGGAGAAGAGAAGGATCCCAGGAGACCTTCTTGTGGCCTTCCAGGATCTGAAGGGGGTTCCAAGAAAGCTGGGGAGGGACTTTTGAGGGTGTCAGGGAGTGATAGGACTGGAGGGGATGGAACAAAACTAGAAGTGGGGAGATTCAGATTGGATGTTAGGAAGAAGTTGTTCCCCATGAGGGTGGTGAGAGACTGGCAGAGGTTGCCCAGGGAGGTGGTGGAAGCCTCATGCCTGGAGGTTTTTGCAGCCAGGCTGGATGTGGCTGTGAGTAACCTGATGTGGTGTGAGGTGCTGAGGGGCTGGAACTGACTGCTCCTTGAGGTCCCTTCCAACCCTGACACCTCTGTGATTCTATTTGATCACTTTCAATCTGGGAATGTGGGACAAGATGACATTTGGAGTAAATAAACAAAGACAGATATGGTTAATACATTTTTATTACACCTCCAAGGGGGGTGATTAACATTTTCAGTAAGCATTCATGCAGCTGAATCTTGTGAGTATCTACCCAACAACATCCAGAGCTGGTCTGATTGCTTGAAAAAAGGAAATCCTTAACAGATGCCACAATTAAAATGAGGTATCAGGGAATTACTCACGGAGAGGAATCCCTCAGGTCAGTGCTTTGGCATGAAATACTACAGTTATAGAATGTTTCTTTGGTCAGTGGAGAAGAAATACCTACTAAGCAGGCTCCAAAAAGCAGATATTTGGGTGGCTTTTGTCCTGTCCATCTTCCATTTTCAGCCTCTAGAAGGGCAACAAATCTGGTGAAGGGTCTGGAGAACATATCTTGTAAGGAGCAGCTGAGAGAACTGGGATTGTTTGGTCTGCAGAAGAGGATGCTGAGAGGAGACCTCACTGTGCTCTAGAACCTCAGTGTGCTCTGCAACCTCAGTGTGCTCTAGAACCTCAGTGTGCTCTAGGGTGGTGAGAGACTGGCACAGGTTGCTCAGGGAGGTGGTGGAAGCCTCACCCCTGGAGGTTTTTGCAGCCAGGCTGGATGTGGCTGTGAGCAACCTGCTGTAATGGCAGGGGGGTTGGAACTGGATGAGCCTTGAGGTCCCTTCCAACCCTGACAATTCTATGATTCTTTGAACTGCCTGAAAGGAGGTTGTAGTGGCATGGAGGCTGATCTGTTCTTGCTAGTTTCAGATGCCAGAAGAAGGGGAAATTGTGCCAAGGGAGGCCTTAATGCTTAGAGTTTGACTATTTTCCCAGGGTGGTAATTTCACAGTACATTATGTGTTGGAAGGGACTTCCAGAGATCATCCAGCCCAACACCCCTGCCAGAGCAAAGCCACCCAGGGGAGTCTGCACAGGAATGCATCCAGGTGGGGTTGGAAAGTCTTCAGCGAAGGAGACTCCACAACCTCTCTGGGCAGCCTGCTCCAGGGCTCTGGCACCTTCACACCAAAGAACTTTCTCCTCCTGTTGAGCTGAAACCTTCTCTGGTCAAGTTTGTCTCCACTGTTCCTTGGCTTATTGCTGTGCACCACCCACAAGAGCCTGGCCCCCTCCACTTGACCCCCAGCCCTCAGCTATTGATAGACATTGATCAGATCCCTCTCAGCCTTCTCTTCTCCACACTAAACAGCCCCAGGGCTCTCAGGCTCTCTTCATAGGGGAGATGCTCAAGTCCCCTAAGCATCCTCCTGCCTCTCCCTTGGACTCTCTCCAGCAGGTCTCTGTCTCTCTTGACCTGGGGAGCCCAGAACTGGACACAGGATTGCAGCTGTGGTCTCAGCAGGGCAGAGCAGAGGGGGAGCAGAACCTCCCTAGCCCTGCTGGTCACACTTTTACCAATGCCCCCCAGGATCCCATTGGCTCTCTTGGCCACCAGGGCACATTGCTGTCCCATGCAGAACTGTGGCCTCAGCAGGGCAGAGCAGAGGGGGAGCAGAACCTCTCTAGCCTTGGTGGCCACACTTTTCTTGCTATACCCCAGGATGTCATTGGCTCTCTTGGCCACAAGAGCACATTGCTGTCCCATGCTGAGGTGAAACTTTCTCTGTTCAAGCTTGATTTGAATGACCATAGATTCTCCACTCCCTTGCTGGGAGGTTTATAACCAAGGGATGAAGTGAAGCAAAGAGCTGGATGTGTGCATCTAAAGAAGACCTCTGCTGAATACAGCTGGAAGGAGGCATTAGTGAAGCAAGCAGGGTTGATGGTTGAACTTCTGAGAGCTATGGCAGTGTGGGACCATGCAATCTGGCAGCACTTTTTACAGCACCTATATAGGTTAATGCTCATCCAAGTCATATTTTTAGGTTGTTTTCCCTCTTATTCCAAATGTGCTTTTATGTATTTTTAGTCAGGCTCTCTGTCTGCTCATGCTGAAAAACTGCTGAAGTTTGCAGTGGGCAGGAATCGAGGACACTTCGACTCTCTCTGCCTTGTGAGTCAGCAGATCTTCCTCTGGAAAAGAAACAAAAAAGGATTCAAAAAACAAAACTCAAGGCTCTGGGAAAAAAAAGCAGGAGCAAAATATTGAGCTTGCAATTTATTGAACTGTTTTTCCTTCTCCTGTTGCTGCTTCTTGTGTGATAGAGTCACAGAACTGTTGCAGTTGGAGAAGACCTTTAAGATCATCGAGTCTAACCTTCAACCACTAATTCTGACTGGAAGTTCAAGCTAAGACTACAAGCAAAGAACTTAACAGAGACAGAAACAAAACAAAACCAATCCCCCACCCTACTTCCTTGAACTTTTTACCCTTCTTAACTCATTGCTAATAAGAGTATTACCTGGAGTATCTTCCATGCTGCCTAGTTGGAAAGATGCTGAAGAAGCTCTTGTGAGCCATGGAAGAAGCTCTTGTGGTGGCCATGGAAACCCCAAACTTAGGAAACATCTACCATCAGTATCCATCTCTCTGTTTAGGCACTGAGCTCATCAGATCTCAGTGTTCACAAAATCACTGAATTGTTTTGGTTGGAACAGACTTCTAAGGTCATTGAGTCCAACCATCAACCCAACCCCACCATGGTCACTAAACCAAGTTCCCAAGTGCCATGGCCACAGGTTTCTTGAACACCTCCAGGGATGGGGACTCCACCACCTCCCTGGGCAGCCTGTGCCAATCCCTGACCATTCTTGCAGCAAAGATATTTTTCTTCATCTCCAACCTAACCCTACCCTGGCACAATTTCAGGCCATTTCCTCTTGTCTTATCACCTCATACTAGAGAAAAGAAACAGATCTCACCTCAGCCTCCTCTTCTCTAGACTAAGCAACCCCAATTCACTCAGCTGCTCCACACAACACTTCTCTAGACCCTTCACCATCATTGTTGCCCTTCTCAAGACACCTTACAGCATTTCAGTGTCTTTAGAAAAGGAAAGGAGACATTAGTCCAGGAATCAGTTCTGGATCTTCTTTCCAGAGCTCTGATGGAATATTTCTTGCCACAATTTCTTCTCCCTCCCTTGTTTAGAATCACAGACTGGTCTGGGTTGGAAAGGCTCTCCAAAGCTTATCCAGTCCAACACCTCTGCACTCAGCAGGGACATCCCTAACTAGATCAGGTTGCTCAGAGCCCTGTCCAGCCTCACCTTCAGTATCTCCAGGGATTGGGCCTCAACCACCTCCCTGGGCAACCTGTTCCAGTGTTCCACCACCCTCATGGTGCAGAACTTGTTCCTCACATCCAATCTCAATCTGCTCTGCTCTAGTCTGAAGCCATTGTCCCTTGTCCTGTCCCTGCAGGCCTTTGCAAACAGTCTCTCTGCAGCCTTCTTGTAGCCCCTTCAGGTCCTGGCAGGCTGCTCTGAGGTCTGCCTGGAGCCTTCTCTTCTCCAGGCTGAACACCCCCAGCTCCCTCAGCCTGTCCTCACAGCAGAGCTGCTCCAACCCCCTGAGCATTTTCATGTCCCTCCTCTGGACCTGCTCCATCAGGTCCATGTCCTTCCTGTGCTGAGGGCTCCAGCCCTGCACACAGCACTGCAGGTGAGGTCTCAGCAGAGCAGAGCAAAGTGTCAGAATCAGCTCTCTGGCTCTGCTGGCAATGCTGCTTTGGATACAGCCCAGGCTGCCCTTGGCCTTCTGTGCTGCAAGCTCACACTGCCTGCTCCTGGCCAGCTTCTCATCCCCCAGCATCCCCAATTCCTTCTCCTCAGGGCTGCTTTCTCTCTCCTCCTCACCCACTCTGTATGGATAGTGAGGATTGCTCCATTTGCATATTTGGGTTTTGTTCTATAAACATTTTTGAGCATAATGACCAAATGTTCATTGGATCAGTAAAGAAAAGTGAATCTTGGCTTTTGGAGAAGAAAGCAGGAATGTGAGATTCAAGGTTTTTGTGTTAGAAAAGATGAGGAGTTTATTTTGAGCATGCTTTTTCACATGCTTTTTTTTTTCTCCACCCCCCCTCCACCTCATTTTCCTTCACACATTTTGGTGCTCTGCCCAGTTTGGTTTAGCATGACACACAGGAAAATGTTTCTTTCAGTTTCTTGGATTTTTTTCTATGGATAACAGAATGTTAGGAGTTGGAAGGGAACTCTGGAGATCATTGAGTCCAACCCCCCTGCCAGAGGAGGAGTGCCTAGGTCAGACAGGAACAAGGCCAGGCAGGGCTTGAATATCTCCAGAGAGGGAGACTCCACAACCCCCTGGGCAGCCTCTTCCAGGCTTCTGTCACCCTCACAGCAAAAAAATTCTTCCTCCTGTTTCCATGGAACTTCCTCTGCCTCAGCTTCCACCACTGCCCCTTGTGCTGGCATTGGGCATCCCCCAGCAGAGCCTGGCTCCAGCCTCTGGGCACTCCCCCTGCACATCTTCATCACCAGCAATGAGGTCACCCTCAGGCTCCTCCTCTCCAAGCTCCAGAGCCCTCAGCTCCCTCAGGCTCTCCTCCTAAGGAAGATCTTCCACTCCCTTCAGCATCTTTGTGGCTCTGTGCTGGACTCTCTCAAGCAGTTCCCTGAGGTCCTTCTTGACCTGAGGGGCCCAGAACTGGACACAATCTTCCAGATGTGGCCGCAGCAGGGTAGTGTGGAAGGGGAGGAGAACCTCTCTCCACCTACTCACCACAGCCCTTCTAATCCACCCCAGGATGCCCTTGGCCTTCTTGGCCACCAGAGCACATTACTTTGTCCACCTTTGAAAAACAAACTGCATGGGCTCCATAGCTTCCACTGGTTCAAGGACAATCTCTGGTTCACTGAACATGCCCAGTAACTAGAAGAGGTTTGGTGTAGCCATTTATGGAAGAGCTACCATCAATGTTCACTATGGAAGAGCTGCCATCAGTGTTCACTATGGAAGAGCTACCATCAATGTTCACTATGGAAGAGCTACCATCAATGTTCACTTTGGAAGAGCTACCATCAGTGTTCATTATGGAAGAGCTACCATCAGTGTTCACTATGGAAGAGCTACCATCAATGTTCATTTAAGGGCCAGAACAAGAACCAGGGCTTCTACTGGCTTAATAACTGTACCTATGACCTAGGCATGGAGCAAGTGCACCCTCAGGCAGCTTGCAGACCACACCAAAGGCATCTGGAAAGACTGAGTCAATGAACTGAGGCCAATGGGAAAAGATTCAAGAGTCCCAGTGCTGGGTCCTGCACTTGGGTCATAGCCACCCCCCCCCCCCCACAATGCTTAGGGCAGAGTGCCTTGCAGAAAAGGACCTAGGAGTCTTAGCTGACTGCCAGCTGAAGGTGAGGCAAGGTGTGCCCAGGTGGCCAAAAAGGTGACCTGTAACAGGAAGACTGTGGCCAGCAGGACCAGGGCAGGGATTTCCCCCCTGTACTGGGCACTGGGTTCAGTTTTGGGCCCCTCACTCCAAGAGGGACATGGAGGTGTTGGGGCATGTACAGGGAAGGACAATGAAGATGGTGAAGGGTCTGGAGAACAGATCTTGTGAGGAGCAGCTGAGGGACCTGGGATTGTGTAGCCTGGACAATGAGGAGGCTGAGGAGAGACCTTGATCTTGGCAACTCCCTGAAAGGAAGTTGGAATGAGAGGGGAGTTGCTCTCTTCTCCAAGTACAAAGTGACAGGACAAGTTAAAATGGCCTGAAATGGTGCCAGGGGAGGATTAAGTTGGCATTAGGAACAGATTCTCTCCCAGAAGGATTGTCAAACCCTCTAACAGGTTACCCAGGGAAGCAGCAGTGTCCACAGCCCAGGAGGGATTTAAAAGCACTACAGATGTGGTGCTGAGGCTCATGATTTAGTGGTGACCTGGCAGTGTTGGGTGAATGGTTGGACTCTGTGATATTAATGTCCCCTCCAACCAAAACAATTCCATAATTCTCTTTTTGTTGTATCCAAACATGGAGACAGAACTCCACATCACTTGGCAAGTGAGATGCTTAACTAGTTCATGATCCTCGCTGCTGGTGGCCTTCATTTCCTCCTGTGCTCCTTACCAATGTGCCAGCACATAACCCTAATGAGACCTGAAAGCAGCTGAGCAGATAACAGCCAGAGAGGATTTTCATCAAGAGCTCATCAGTCTCCTCACTCTTATCATTTCTCCAGATTTGATTCTTCCTTCCTCTGTGCTGTTGATACCTCCAGTTAATGCTGTTCAGAGTCTCAGCAGCTCACTGCTCCTCTGTGGGGTTAGCTGAATGGACAATTAGGACCTTTCACAGCAACAGGATACAAAATATGCCTCCAAGTCATTAAGCCAGGTCCTGCACTTGGGTCACAACAACCCCAAGCAAGGCTACAGGCTGGAAAGCTGCTGGCAGAAAGGGATCTGGGGGTGCTAATGGCCAAGCAGCTGAAGAGGAGCCAGCAGTGTGCCCAGGTGGCCAAGAAAGCCAAAGGCATCCTGGCTGGGATCAGCAATGCTGTGTCCAGCAGGAGCAGGGAGGGGATTGTCCTCTGGGACTCAGCTCTGGGGCAGGCCACACCTGGAGTGTTGTGTCCAGTTTGGGGCAGCTCAATCCAAGAGAGATGTGGAGGTGCTGGAGCCAGGGCAGAGGAGGGCAAGGAAGTCATGAAGGGCCTGGAGAAGAAATCTGATGGAGAGAGACTGAAGGAACTGGGGCTCCAGAGCTGGGTAGCCTTGGACCAGGAGCTGTGTTTGCATATCACAGTCTCACAGTCTCACAGTATATCAGAAGCTGGAAGGGACCTCCAGAGATCATCCAGTCCAACCCCCCTGCCAGAGCAGCATCACCCAGGGCAGTCTGCACAGGAATGCATCCAGGTGGATTTGGAAAGGCTCCAGAGAAGGAGACTCCACAACCTCTCTGGGCAGCCTGCTCCAGGGCTCTGGCACCCTCACACCAAAGACGTTTCTCCTCATGTTGAGCTGAAACCTTCTCTGCTCAAGTTTGTCTCCATTGGTCCTTGGCTTCTTGCTGTGCACCACCCACAAGAGCCTGGCCCCCTCCACTTGCCCCCCAGCCCTCAGCTCTTGATAGACATTGATCAGATCCCCTCTCAGCCTTCTCTTCTCCACACTAAACAGCCCCAGGGCTCTCAGGCTCTCTTCCCAGGGGAGATGCTGAAGTCCCCTAAGCATCCTCCTGCCTCTCCCTTGGACTCTCTCCAGCAGGTCTCTGTCTCTCTTCTCATGTGTTCCTGTGTGACCTGTGCTGGGTGATCCTGCCTTGGCAGGAGGATCAGATTCAATGACTTTCAGAGGTTCTTCCAACCCCTACCATTCTGTGATTCTATATACCCTGGACTTACCTTTTTATTTTTCTCCCTTGTGAAATCAGAATTGCAGAGGAAAAAAAACAACAACAACAAAAAACCCGAGGGTTACAATTGTTGGAGTCAAAGAAAAAATGAATGTTGGGAAAGAATTTCAGTACCAGGAATAGAGACTCAAGGAGAGAAATTGCTAAACACTTCCCAGACAAAAGCCAATAAGCAGTGGGGAAGAGGTGGGCAGAGGACAAGAAGCAGACATCAGGCAGGTGGTGATTAATATGTGCTCACCATGCCCTTACATTTACAATGACTTTTAGGTACAAGCAGGAGGCTAACACATGGTTTAAAGAGTTGGTGCTGGGGACAGATGAACTCAAGCTGTTCATACCATTAGTCTTACTCAGAGTAGTTCAGAGTGTGTAACATTTTGTCCCAAGCCTTGCAGTGCTGAGGACTTGGCACCTTTTATTTGCTAAAGGAAAAGCAGTTGTGATGCATAATTCACTACCAGTCTCCCAGCTGGCCTCACATTTAACTCAGGGGATCAGCATTCAGTTTTACTCAGGACTTGCCCTGGCCTGGCTGTTTGTTTTTATGTTGTGCTACTTAAGCTACTGACTTCTGTTTTCTTTAAGCTTTTGAGGGCTTGATCTTTTTCCTTTTCTTTGTCTTTTTCTTGTTCTCTTTTCTTTTTCTTTTTGTTTTCTTTTTTCTTTTTCTTTTTC
The DNA here is from genome assembly GCF_027791375.1 of Indicator indicator. Classification (NCBI taxonomy): domain Eukaryota; kingdom Metazoa; phylum Chordata; class Aves; order Piciformes; family Indicatoridae; genus Indicator; species Indicator indicator. The sequence goes on along the minus strand of NC_072013.1, from coordinate 15,849,152 downwards.
TTTTTCTTTTTCTTTTTCTTTTTCTTTTTCTTTTTCTTTTTCTTTTTCTTTTTCTTTTTCTTTTTTTTTTTTTCTTTTTCCTTTTTTTCTTCCCTTCCCTTCCCTTCTTTTCCCTTCCCTTCCCTTCCCTTCCCTTCCCTTCCCTTCCCTTCCCTTCCCTTCCCTTCCCTTCCCTTCCCTTCCCTTCCCTTCCCTTCCCTTCCCTTCCCTTCCCTTCCCTTCCCTTCCCTTCCCTTTCCTTTCCTTTCTTTTCCTCTTTCCTTTCCTTTCCCAAACCTTCCCAAACCTTCCCTTCCCAAACCTTTCCTTTCCTCTCCTCTTTCTTTTATTTCTCTTTCTCTTTTTCTTTTCTTTTCTTTTCTTTTCTTTTCTTTTCTTTTCTTTTCTTTTCTTTTCTTTTCTTTTCTTTTCTTTTCTTTTCTTTTCTTTTCTTTTCTTTTCTTTTCTTTTCTTTTCTTTTCTTTTCTTTTCTTTTCTTTTCTTTTCTTTTCTTTTCTTTTCTTTTCTTTTCTTTTCTTTTCTTTTCTTTTCTTTTCTTTTCCTTTTCTCTTTTTTCTCTTTCTCTTTTCTTTTCTTTTCTTTTCTTTTCTTTTCTTTTCTTTTCTTTTCTTTTCTTTTCTTTTCTTTTCTTTTCTTTTCTTTTCTTTTCTTTTCTTTTCTTTTCTTTTCTTTTCTTTTCTTTTCTTTTCTTTTCTCTTTCTTTTTTTTAAACTTTTTTTTCCCCCCTGTAGCAGAATCACAGAATTATGGAGGCTGGACCAGACCTCTGAGATCATCAGTTCCAGCCTATGACCTAACACCACCACCTCGACCAGTCCATGGCACTGAATACAGCAAAGTCAGCAGAACCTGAGGTGCAGGGAAGCTGGAGAGATTAAGTCTGTCTGGCTTTACCTGACAGCAGGTAAGAGGCAGTGTGTGTTGAATTACAGAGTCACAGAGTTATGGAGGCTGGAACAGACCTCTGAGATCATCAGTTCCAGCCTAGGACCTAACATCACCACCTACACCAGACCATGGCACCAAGTGCCACATCCAGTCTTGCCTTAAACACCTCCTGGGGTGGTGACTCCACCACCTCCCTGGGCACTCCATCCCAGTGTCTGATTGCCCTTTCCATCAGGAAGTGCTTCCTAACATCCAACCTAACCCTCCCCTGGCACAGCTTCAGGCCATGCCCTCTTGTCCTGTCACAAGGTGCCTGGGAGCAGAGCCTGACCCCCACCTGACTGCAGCTTCCCTTCAGGTAGCTGTAGAGATGCTAAGGTCCCCCCTGAGCCTCCTCTTCTGCAGGCTGAACACCCCCAGCTCCCTCAGCCTCTCCTCATCACCTTTCCCTCCAGTCCCTTCCCCAGGCTGGTTGCTCTCCTCTGGCCCTGCTCCAGCACCTCAAGATCTCTCTTGCAGTGAGGTCCCAGAGCTGCAGACAGTGCTGGAGGTGAGGCCTCAGCAGTGCCCAGCACAGGGCAGAATTCCATCCCTGCTCCTGCTGGCCACACCATTCCTGATCCAGGCCAGGATGCCCTTGGCCTTCTGTGTCCCCTGGGCACACTGCTGGCTCCTGTCCAGCTGCTGTCACCCAGCACTGCCAGCTCCCTCTCTGCCAGGCTGTAGCACTGCAAGAAGATGTCATCTCTTTTGGATGCCTGTTTTCATTTAGCAGTCATCTTCCAGCAGTAAAGAATCATTTCACAAGAATCTTCTGATACAGTCACAGAATCATAATTGTTTTGGTTGGAAAAGACCTCTCTGATCATTAGCCTGACACCACCATGGCCACTAAACCATGTCCCCAAGTGCCATGGCCAAAGGTTTCTTGAACACCTCCACAGATGGGGACTCCACCACCTCCCTGGGCAGCCTGTTCCAATCCCTGACCACCATTCCATTCATTGGTAGCAAACCCACAGACATTATCTTGCTGCTGTAAATGCTGATGCACGGGGTTTTAGCATATCCTATTTTCTCTCTGACCTTTTTTCTACTCTTCATAAGGCTTTAGAGTATCCTTGTTAATATCTTTTGGGTTGCTACACAGTATGGCTCCCATTCCAGCTGTAGCCCATAAAATCTCCCAGCATTTTCTGCCCCTTAGAAGCAACAAAACTACTCCCAGTACTAAAGAGGAGTTATTGTAAACTCTAAACCATGACTTTAAAGAAGTCATAAAACCAAATCACACTCTGAAGCCAACTGTCAGAAGAATTCCATGGAAACTGCAGGGGAAGAAAAAGCAGCAACTCTTTTGCTTTTAAGTGGTTTATTTTTAATCAAGCATTCTGCTGTTCTTCACTGCTCTGGAATTCTCCTGAGTCTAGAGCACAGTAAATGTAAAACATTGAACACTGGAGGATCTTTAAGTGCTCATCAACACAGTGGTTGCAGTGTTTTATTAAAGTAAAAAAGACTCTCAGAAGCACAGGGGCTCCTTTCTACAGGACAATAAGCAGATGCTGGAATCTCTCCTTTGCAGCCATAAAGTCTTTGGATGGTACTAGGACCATTTATATGTTCAAGGACTGAGAAGGGGGGGGCAGAAAGGAATTGGCTATGGATAGACCTTGGAGCCCCATTCTGCTCTCCTTTCAATTTCTCTGCAGCAGGTTTTTCACTGTTGTCTTATTATCACAGGTGTGGTGTGGAGGGACATGGCTTAGTGGTAACCTGGAAGGGTTGGGCTCATGGTTGGGTTTGAGCTCAAAGGTCTCTTCTAACCCAAATGATTCTCTGATCATAGAATCATTGTGGTTGGAACAGACTTTTAATATCACTGAGTACAACCAAATCTGATGCTAAACCACATGTTCAGCACCACATCTCTGCCACCAGGGATGAGGACTCAGCCACCTCCCTGCAGAGCCTGTTCCACTCTTTGAGGACCCTTTCAGAATCATGGAATCAATCACAGAATCAAGCAGGTTGGAAAAGACCTCAGAGATCATCCAGTCCAACCTATCACCCAGCACCATCCAATCAACTCAAACATGGCTCTGTGTGCTTCATCCAGGCTGGTTTTAAACACTGCCAGGGATGGTGACTCCACCACCTCCCTGGGCAGCACATCCCAATGACCAATCTCTCTGTCTGGGAAGAATTTCTTCCTCACATCCAGCCCAAACCTCCCCTGGCACAGCTTGAGACTGTGTCCTCTCCTTCTGTCCCTGCTTGCCTGGGAGCAGAGCCCAACCCCCACCTGGCTACAACCTCCCTTCAGGCAGTTGTAGAGAGCAATGAGGTCTGCCCTGAGCCTCCTCTTCTCCAGGCTAAACACCCCCAGCTCCCTCAGCCTCTCCTCACAGGGCTGTGCTCCAGACCCCTCCCCAGCCTTGCTGCCCTTCTCTGGACACCTGCCAGCATCTCAACATCTTGCTGAAACTCAGGAGCCCACAACTGGACACAGCACTCAAGGTGTGGCCTAAGCAGTGCTGAGCACAGGGCAGAATGACTTCCCTGCTCCTGCTGGCCACACTCTTGCTGATGCAGGCCAGGATGCCATTGGCCTTCTTGGCCACCTGGCCACACTGCTGGCTCCTCTTCAGCTGCTGTTCCCCAGCACCCCCAGGTCCCTCTCTGCCTGGCTGCTCTCCAGCCACTCTGTCCCCAGCCTGTAGCACTGCCTGGGGTTGTTGTGGCCAATGTGCAGATTCCAGCACTCAGACTTGTTCAGTCTCCTTCCCTTGGACTCTGTCCATCTGTCCAGCCTGGCAAGGTCCCTCTGCAGAGCCTCCTACCCTCTAACAGATCCACACCTGCCCTCAGCTTGGTGTCATCTGCAAACTTACTGAGGATGGACTCAATCCCCTCATCCAGCTCATCAATAAAGATATTGAACAGGATGGGGCCCAGCACTGATCCCTGGGGGGACACCACTAGTGCCTGGCTGCCAGCTGGCAGTGGCACCATTCACCACCACTCTCTGGGTCCTGCCCTCCAGCCAGTTCCTACCCCAGCACAGAGTGCTCCTGTCCATGCCATGGGCTGACAGCTTGGCCAGGAGTTTGCTGTGGGGATGATGTCAAAGGCTCTGCTGAAGTCCAGGCAGACTATATGCACAGCCTGCCCCACACCCAGCAGGTGCTCACCTGAGCAGAGAAGGAGATCAGGTAGGTCAGGCAGAACCTGCCCCTCCTGAATCCTTGTTGGTGGAGCTTCAGTGAAGAAATTTCTTCTAGAGTCCAGTCTCAACCTACCCTGGAGCAACTTCAGACCATTTTCTCTTGTCCACTCACATCCTACTAGGGAGAAGAAAGCAATCCCCACCTGGCTCCAATCTCATTTCAGGGTGTTGCAAAGAGCCTGAACGTCTTCCCTCAGCTTCCATTTCTCCAGGCTAAACAAGCCCAGCTCCCTCAGCCCCTTCTCACACAACCTGTTTTCCAGGTCTCAGAAGTGCAACATCCTTCTGCTGTGTGTCTGAGGGAGAGATTAAGAGAAGTGGTCTCATGCTTGCCATGTCTGATATCTTCCTTTCATGCCTCTGATCAAAGCAAATCTTTGCTCAACAGAAGTGCCTGGCACAAAGCATTTCTCTGGAGCATCAAATGACCTCCCTGTATGAAATAACCAGACATGGTCTAGTTTAGTGAGAAGGATGGAGCCCTCAACATGGGAAGGACATGGACCTGATGGAGAGGGTTCAGAGGAGGGACATGAAAATGCTCAGGGGGTTGGAGCATCTCTGCTGTGAGGACAGGCTGAGGGAGCTGGGGGTGTTCAGCCTGCAGAAGAGAAGGATCCAGGGAGACCTCAGAGCAGCCTGCCAGGACCTGAAGGGGGCTCCAAGAAGGCTGCAGAGAGACTGTTTGCAAAGGCCTGCAGGGACAGGACAAGGGACAATGGCTTCAGACTAGAGCAGAGCAGATTGAGATTGGATGTGAGGAAAAAATTCTTTACTATGAGGGTAGTGGAACACTGGAACAGGTTGCCCAGGGAGGTGGTTGATATCTCCCTGGAGATATTGAAGGTGAGGCTGGACAGGGCTCTGGGCAACCTGATCTAGTTGGGGATGTCCCTGTTGGGGGGTTGGACTGGATGAGCTTTGGATTTCCCTTCCAACCCAGACCATTCTATGACTCTATGACTCTGTGAATCTATGATTATATGAATCTATGATTCTATGATTCTATGATTCTGTGATTCTATGATTCTATGATTCTGTGATTCTATGGTTTTATGGTTCTGTGATTCTATGATCTGTGTGTGAAATTCCCATGTGCCACTGGCATGTGTTTGATTGTAAACTGGAAGCAATGTGTTTTATAAGCCCTGCTTGGCCCTCATCACCGCCATTGCCTGTCTTTACCAGATTGGAAGGAGTCAATTTCATTGCAGCTTTCATGTTTATAGCCATTGTGACCATGTTTTCTTTCTGTCCTGCTGAGATTGTGTCCTGGCTTGAGTTAGAACAGAGACGATTCAGTGCTGTGAATTCTTAGCTCAGGCTCTGCTCACTGGGGGCACTTTCTGAAGCTCAGGGCAGGTTTAGAATCATAGAATCAGTCAGGGTTGGAAGGGACCACAAGGATCATCCAGTTCCAACCCCCCTGCCATGGCCAGGGACACCTCACACTACAGCAGGCTGGCCAGAGCCTCATCCAGCCTGGCTGCAAACACCTCCAGGGATGGGGCCCCAACCACCTCCCTGGACAACCCATTCCAGGCTCTCACCACTCTCATGGGGAACAACTTCTTCCTCACATCCAGTCTGAATCTCCCCACTTCCAGCTTTGTTCCATTCCCCCCAGTTCTATCACTACCTGATAGCCTAAAAAGTCCTTCCCCAGCTTTCTTGTAGCCCCCTTCAGATACTGGAACAGCCAGAGGCTGCTTCTAGCAGGAAGAAGCTGATGGGGAGAGCTCCTGCCAAGGGCTGGGCTGCAGGAAGTTTCTTCCTTACACTTTCTCCTCTATGGACCAAGGGCACTGCCATATCTTAAGCCCCAGCTTGGGGTGCAGGAAGGCAAAATTGGCAGCTGTAAGGAGGAGCAGACAGAAGAGTTGATCCTAAAGTGACCTACTAGGGATTCATAGAGAGTCTGTCCCTTGTCTAATGGTCAATACAGCCCAAAACATTGCCAGCAGGATGGGTCAGCACATTCCAAGACACTTGAGTAACTGAGAACAATGTCATCTCTGCTTTCCCCCTCCTGCTTTTAGTTCACTTTGTGCTCCTGTCTTCTTATTGTGCCATGAGATTCCATTCAGAGCAATTTGCACTTCTGTAGCTGGGCTCTCAAAGTGCTGATCAAACATTGATAAAGCTTCACAGTGGAGCTGCTGGGAAATTATTTTCATCATTGTTCGTTACGGTGCACGCAGATTCATCAGACCCAAGAATCTGTTCTGATCACTTTGCTGCTTAGAAAACATCCTGACAGGTTTCAGGAAGCAGGCAAGCTCCAGGTAGTTAGTAAACAGCTTTTCCTTTGGGTGGCAATTCATAATTTTCAAAGAAGTGAAACCAAATTGAGCATTTTAAGAGCCATGAAAAATGGAACATTCAGAGTGATGCAAACCAATCAAGTGAGGAGCTCCCAAATAATTTGCAGCATTTCAGTTGTATCACAGTATCAGAGGACATGAGAGGTTGAAGGGACCCATCCCTGAAGGTATCAGAAAATAGTAATGAATTTGTGCCTTTGTAGGTCCTTAGTAGTGAACTCCTCCTCTTCAGACTTCTTGAAGATGTCATTGATGATCCTCATGCAGTTTCCAGCCCTGGGACTCTGGGTCAGTGGCTGAATTTTTGTGTACCCACAATGGCTACAAATGCAGAATGGAGGTCACAAGTCCTGGTAAGAAGACAACCTCCAGACATACACAGAATCACAGAATATTAGAGGTTGGAAGGGACCTCCAGAGATCATCCAGTCCAAACCCCCTGCCAGAGCAGTATCACCCTGGGCAGTCTGCACAGGAATGCATCCAGGTGGGGTTGGAAAGGCTCCAGAGAAGGAGACTCCACAACCTCTCTGGGCAGCTTGCTCCAGGGCTCTGGCACCCTCACACCAAAGAACTTTCTCCTCATGTTGAGCTGAAACCTTCTCTGCTCAAGTTTGTCTCCATTGTTCCTTGGCTTCTTGCTGTGCACCACCCACAAGAGCCTGGCCCCCTCCACTTGCCCCCCAGCCCTCAGCTATTGATAGACATTGATCAGATCCCTCTCAGCCTTCTCTTCTCCACACTAAACAGCCCCAGGGCTCTCAGGCTCTCTTCACAGGGGAGATGCTCAAGTCCCCTAAGCATCCTCCTGCCTCTCCCTTGGACTCTCTCCAGCAGGTCTCTGTCCCTCTTGAACTGGGTTCAGTCTGAGCTCAAGGAAAGAAATGCAAAAGGGATGTACTTAGGAGGTTAATTGAAGTGCATGGATAAATCACAAAGCTGATCACTGAACAGACCCATCTTTGTCCTGACAAAACACAAGAGGAAAGCTGGCAATCTGAATCACCCAATGTCTGCTTTCTGTACCAGGAGTGGAATCTCAGGTCACTTACAGATAACATTGTTCCTCTCTTTACTCACAAATAAACAAAATCACAGAACCACAGAATGCATCAGGTTGGAAGGAACCCTCAAGAAAAAGCTTTGTACAATAAATCGACACTTGGCTTGCATCAGGCCGCGTCCCGTCTCTCGCATCACAGCAGTCGTCTTGTCCTAACCCCCCTGCAGTCAGCAGGGACATCTCTAACTAGATTAGATTGCTCAGCACCCCACCAAGTTGGACCTTGGATGTCTCCACCACACCTCTGGGCGACCTGTTCCAGTATTTCACTACCCTCATTGTCAAGAACTCCTTCCTAATGTCCAACCTAAATCTCCCCTGCTCAAGTTTCAAACCATTGCCCCTCATCCTATCACTCCAAACCCTTCTAAGTGTTCCAGCCTTTCTGTATGTCCCCTTTGGATATTGAAATGTAGTTATCAGGGCTCCCTGGAACCTTTTTTTCTCTAGGCTGGCCAGCCCCAATTCTTTCAGCTGGTCTCTCCAGAAGAAGTGCCCCAGTCCTCTGGCCCTCACCTCTACCTGCTCATGCAGCTCCATGTCATGTTGAGGGCTCCAGAGCTGAACTCAGCACTGCAGGTGAGGTCTCAGCAGAGCAGGGCCAAGTGTCAGAATCAGCTCTCTGGCTCTGCTGGCAATGCTGCTTTGGATGCAGCCCAGGCTGCCCTTGGCCTTCTGTGCTGCAAGTGCCTATTGCTGGCTTATGTCCAGCTCAGATCAGACATTCTCAAGAGCATCATTCACTTTTCTGTTTCGTTCCTGCTATGCTAACCTATAGATTATAGAACCATAGGATTGTTTGGCTTGGAAAAGACCTCTAAGATCATCCAGTCCAACCATCAACCCAACACCACCATGGCCACCAAACCATGTCCCACAGTGACATGTCCACAGGTTTCCTGAACACCTGCAGGGATGGGGACTCCACCACCTCCCTGGGCACTGTGTCCCACTAAGTCATGCCTTTCCTGAATTTTAGACCAAGAATGTGTGACTCACTGGTTTCCATTGGCTGAGTTAGGGTGCTGGGAGTTGAATGAGTTGACTTGCTAGCCCTGTAGACATTTTATTCTGTTTTTAACTAATTTGTACCTATGAAGGCAGTTAAATGCTCTGGTAGAGTCCATGTTGCAGGGTAATGTCACAGCATTTCAGAAGCAATGTGTATGAACACAGAACCAAGGCTGATTTCACCTGCATAGAATCACAGAATCACTCAGGCTGGAAGGGACCTCCAAAGCTCATCCAGTCCAACCCCCTCTGCACTCAGCAGGGACATCCCCAACTGGATCAGGTTGCCCACAGCCCTGTCCAGCCTCAACTTCAATATCTCCAGCAGTGGGACCTCAACCACCTCCCTGGGCAACCTCTTCCAATGTTCCACCACCCTCTTGGTGCAGAACTTGTTCCTCGCATCCAATCTCAATCTGCTCTGCTCTAGTTTGAAGCCATTGTCCCTCATCCTGTCCCTGCAGGCCTTTGCAAACAGTCTCTCTGCAGCCTTCTTGGAGCCCCCTTCAGGTCCTGGCAGGCTGCTCTTCCTGCAGCCTTCTCTTCTCCAGGCTGAACACCCCCAGCTCCCTCAGCCTGTCCTCACAGCAGAGCTGCTCAAACCCCTTGATCATTTTCATGTCCCTCCTCTGGACCTACTCCATCAGGTCCATGTCCTTCCTGTGCTGAGGGCTCCAGCCCTGCACACAGCACTCCACTCTCACCACTCTCACTGCCACTTGTAGGCAGAAAGCAGTCCTGAGGAGAGGAACTGGGGGTGCTGGGGGAGGAGAAGCTCAACAGGAGCCAGCAGTGAGCACTTGCAGCCCAGAAATCCAAGCAGAGCCTGGGCTGCAGCAGGAGAAGTGTGGCCAGCAGGTCAAGGGAGCTGATTCTACCCCTCTGCTCCACACTGCTGAGACCCCACCTGGAGCTCTGTGTCTAGTTCTGGAGCTTCTATTACAAGAGGGATCTGGACATGCTGGAAGGTGTCCAGAGAAGAGCCATGAGGATAAGCAGAGGGCTGGAGCTGCTCTGCTGTGAGGACAGACTGAGAGAGTTGGGGCTGTTCAGTCTGGAGAAGAGAAGGCTCTGAGAAGACCTTCTTGTGGCTTTTCAGTATCTGAAGGGGGCTACAAGAAAGCTGGGGAGGGACTTTTTAGGGTCTCAGGTAGTGATAGGACTGGGGGGAATGGAACAAAGCTGGAAGTGGGGAGATTCAGACTGGACGTGAGGAAGAAGTTGTTCCCCATGAGAGTGGTGAGAGCCTGGAATGGGTTGTCCAGGGAGGTGGTGGAAGCCTCATCCCTGGAGGTTTTTGCAGCCAGGCTGGATGTGGCTGTGAGCAATCTGCTGTAGTGTGAGGTGTCCCTGCCCATGGCAGGGGGGTTGGAACTGGATGATCCTTGTGGTCCCTTTCAACACCGACTGATTCTATGATTCTGTGATTCTATGACATCAATGCTAAACACTGAGGAAGAAGACAATGCACAGTAATTAGTCCCAAAGTTATTTTCTAAGCCTTGGATAAGAAGCAGGGTCCAGAATGATGCTGGAGACTCTCAGCTCTGCACTGGCAGATGCACAGAAGCCATGCTCCACAGCAGCACTCAGTATCTTCCAGGATGAAGCCCATCAGGATCATTCAGCACAGTGATGGGAGATCTGCCTGAGCAGAGGTTTTCATTTCATTCCTACTCCACAGAATCAGGAAGTTCCTCGGGAAGATCCACTGTCATCTGGCACAATAGGATTAGAGGGTCAGGAATTGGATGCTGTCATGAAGGCAAGGTGCTTAGCACTGGCATTTCTCATCCCTTTCTCATTTAGAAAGTCCCTTCAGCAGCGAGGTGATTTTGTCTCAGCAATTAAATGCATGGAGTTAAAAGGATTCGGGCTTTGGTAGCTACCTTAGTGTTACAGTAAGAAGCCTCCTTCAGCTGCTAACCCTGTGTGAGCACAAATTTCCAGTCAGGGTGTGGTGAATGAAGCCTATGACCCACGGCTTTATCCTTAAAGTGGTGGGACATGACCTACGAGTTCAGCTAGAACACCCTATCCCCTCTGGAGTGTGGGGGGGAAGGCTGGGCGCCACTCTGTCTGAGTAGACAATCTCCTGGGTCATTTGGGACAATGGCACTCAGGCGACATGCCCATGCTTGGCTTTGTTCACAAGTTATGTTCACATTATGTTTGGTGAAACATCAGTTCATTGGTCAATTGCTCTGTTTGACAAGGATGCTCACTGGACCAGTGTCCGTGCGGCAAATGTTAAATAGGGGTTGTTTCGGTAAACTCGTGTTCCGTGTTCGGTGCTCCGTGTTAATACCCGCGCCTGTTCCCGTGTGCGTGCCCGTTTTCGCCTCGTGCCTTCTGCCGCCTAGAGATCCGCCTTGCCCGGGACTCGAGCCGGCAGCGTTCGAGTGCATTGCCGCAAATCGCCGCTTCTGCCCAAAGGACCGGCACCCTCCCCAGCCGATCTCCCGAGGATCGCGGAAAGGGTCGCTCCAGCTTCGCAGCGGAGCCGCTTTTGGCCGTATCCTGCGGCCGCATCGACAAGGTTTTTCCCCTGGAGCGGCAAGCTTGTTTACACAGCGCCACTCGGCGAGCTGACTTGCAAAGCCTCCGGGAATCCCCGGTAATCTTCCAGGACCCTTTGTTCCGAGGGAAGCCGCTACCACGCGGCACGGCACCACGCGGCCGGCGCCATTTGTATCACGTTATTACGATACATCCGTGCTACGATTTCCGGGACTATAAACCAGTATCAAGAAAAGGACCTCGAGAACTTTCTTCGGTTAGTGAGTAAACTGAACATTTCTTCGTAGAGTTTCTGGGGCAGTTTGTGCAAACTGCCTGTTTGTGGGCTTGCCGATTCCCGACAAGCACTCAGCCCCCCCTCCCCCCCCCAATTTAGTTTCACTTTCTAAACATATAGATTTCCTCAAACTATTCAAAGTGCCTGTATATATACATTCTGCAGAGTTGATTCTTTCCGACTGAATACTAGAACCTGTAAATATCAATTATATATCACTTGTAATATAGTGTTAATAAATATTTATTAAACCTTTATAAATATCTCCACCGCTTATTTTCGGCGAGAATTTACACTTCATAACACAGGGCCACCAGGAAACACACTGGAGTGGGGAGCAGCCTGGAGCTGTGCTTGTTGAGGTTTCTGCTTGGCTGTTTGTTTTCTGCATGTTACATCCAAGTAATGCAAGAGGCACAATAATAGTCTTTGCCTGTGCTGGTGGGGATTTCACAGGATCACAGAAGCATTCAGGTTGGAAAAGAGCCTCAGGTCACCAAGGCCAACCCAGAGCCCTACTCCTAAGCCATAGCCCCAAGCACCACAGCCAAACCACCTTCAAACACAGCCAGGCTTGAGGGCTCCACCACCTCCCTGGGCAGCACATTCCAAGCCCTGACCACTCTTGCCAGGAAAAAAAATCTTCCTACTGTCCAGTCTAAACCTCCCCAGTCACAGCTTGAGGCCATTCCCTCTTGTTCTATCACTAATTCCCTGTGAGACCAGCACCAACCTCTCCACAACCTCCTTTCAGGGAGCTGTAGACAGCCAGGAGGTCTCCCCTCTGCCTCCTCTGTTTCACACTAACCATCCCCAGCTCCTTCAGTCTCTCTTCATCAGATTTCTTCTCCAGGCCCTTCCCAGCTTCCTTGCCCTCCTCTGCCCTGGCTCCAGCACCTCCACATCTCTCTTTGTATTGAGGTGCCCTAAACTGGACACAACACTCCAGGTGTGGCCTCATTTGGTCAGTTCTCTCAAACCCACAGCTTTCATCCCAAGTTAGGCAGTGCTAACACGCAACCTTTGGACTCTAGTAAAGCCTTAGGCACTGCCTCCCACAGTGTTCTCCTGGAGAAGCTGATGGCTCATGGCTTGGCTGGGTGTGCTCTTCCCTGGGTAAAACAACTGGCTGGACACACAACAGCAGAGCACAGAGCTGTGGTAAACAGAATTAAATCCACCTGGTGGCCAGTCACAGATGGTGTTCCCCAGGGCTCAGGGCTGGGGCCAGTTCTGTTTAACATCTTTGTCAGGGATCTGGATGAGGGGATTGAGAGCACTTTCAGTTAGTTTGCAGAGGACACAGAGTTCAGTGGATGTGTTGAACTGCTCAGATGTAGGAAGGCTCTGTAGAAGGACCTGGACAGGCAGGATTGATGGGCAAAGGTCAGTGAGATGAGGTTATCATAGAATCATAGAATCAGTCAGGGTTGGAAGGGACCACAAGGATCATCCAGTTCCAACCCCCCTGCCATGGACAGGGACACCTCACACTACATCAGGCTGGCCAGAGCCTCATCCAGCCTGGCCTTAAACACCTCCAGGGATGGGGCCTCAACCACCTCCCTGGACAACCCATTCCAGACTCTCACCACTCTCACTCTTCTTCCTCACATCCAGCCTGAATCTCCCCATTTCCAGCTTTATTCCATTCCCCCTAGTCCTATCACTACCTGAGATCCTAAAACGTCCCTCCCCACCTAAAAATTCCCTCCCCAGGTTCAACAAGGGGAAGTGCCAGGTGCTGCACTTGGGTCACAACAACCCCATGCAATGTTCCAGGCTTGGGGCAGAGTGGCTGGAAAGTTGCCCAGCAGAGAAACCTGAGTGGGTTGGTCAACAACCAGCTGAAGATGAGCCAGCAGTGTGCCCAGGTAGCCAAGAAGGTAAACAGCATCCTGGCAAAAATGTGGCCAGCAGGGGTAAGGATGTGGTTGTGCCACTGTGCTCAGCACTGGTGAGGCCACACCTTGAGTCCTGGGTTAAGTTTTGGACTCTCACTTCAAGAAGGACATTGAGTTGCTGGAGCATGTCCTAAGAAGGGCAGCAAAGCTGGTGAAGGGTCTAGAGAACAGGTTTTGTGAGGAGCAGCTGAGAGACCACCAGGTTTGCTTACCCTTCAAAAAAGGAGGCTGAGAGGAGACCTCTTCTCTAAAACTTCCTAAAAGGAGATTAGAGTGAGGTGAGAGTTGGTCTCTCCTCAGTCAAAAAGGACAGGACAAGAGGAAATAGCCTCAAATTCCACCAGGGGAGGATTGGATATTAGGATAAATTTATTTCCTGCAAGAGGGGTCAGGCATTGGCACAGGCTGCCCAGGGAGGTAGTGGAGTCACCATCCCTGGAGGTGTTCAGAATTGGACAAGATATGGTGTTAATGTCAGGGTTAGGTTGAAGGTTGGACTTGGTGATCTTAGAGGCCTTTTCCAACCTTAATGATTCTATGATTCGAATCTTTGTTTGGTTTGGGGTTTTTTGTTTGGTTGTTTGGGTGAGGTTTTTTTTGTTTGTTTCTTTTTTTGTGTTTTTTGTTTTGGTTTGGTCTGGTTTGGTTTGGTTTGTTGTTTATTAGTTAGTTAGTTTGTTTGTTTGTTTCTTTGTGGTGTTGCCCTATCATCAAAGCAAAGGCAATGGTAAAAGCCAGCTCAGCAACAGCAGGCTGCAACCTAAGGCATGCAAAAATCTCTTCTCTTGCTGAAGTGATGCCACTGCTGGGCAAACAATTCCACAGAGAGGATGCATAAAGCAAAGCTGGTTACACTCCTGTGCCTGACAGATTTTTCTAGAGATGGCGAAGACTTTGCTTCTGATAATCCCTCAGCAAGGTTTTGTGAACTGCAGAATGAAGCCCAGTAATGGGGGCTAAAAATCACTGCTTGCTTCTTTTTCCTCCCCTTCTCTATGCAGTCTATGGAGTGTGTAGTATAGATACTCTATGAAAGTCTGTACTATGAATACTCTCTACATACTCTCTATGGTATATATACTATACACTCCAAATATCAAGAAGCATTTTCAGGTTGCCCAGGGAGGTGGTTGGAGCCCCATCCCTGGAGATATTCAAGGTGAGGCTGGACAGGGCTCTGGGCAACCTGATCTAGTTGGGGATGTCCCTGCTGACTGCAGAGGGGTTGGACTGAATGAGCTTTGGAGGTCCCTTCCAACCCAGACCATTCTGTGATTCTGTGATGCTCTGATTCTCTGATGCTCTGATTCTCTGATACTATAATTCTGTGATTCTATGATTCTCTAATTCTATGATTCTATAATTCTATGATTTTATGATTCTATGACTCTATAATTCTATTATTCTATGATTCTATGACTATAATTCTACTATTCTATGATTCTATAATTCTATGCTTCTATAAGTCTATGATTCCATGGTTCTATGATTCTATAGTTCTATAGTTCTATGATTCTATGACTCTGTAATTCTATGATTCTGTGATTCTATTATTCTATGACTATAATTCTATGATTCGATGATTCTATAATTCTATAATTCTCTGATTCTCTGATTCTGATTCTGTAAGTCTATGATTCTATGATTCCATGATTCCATGATTCTGTGATTCCATGATTCTGTGATTCCATGATTCTGTGATTCCATGATTCCATAATTCTATGATTCTATAATTCCATGATTCTATGATTCCGTGATTCTATAATTCTCTGATTCTCTGTTTCTATGATTCTCTGTTTCTATGATTCTCTTATTCATGTGTCTTTGAATTGTTTTAGCTTTAGGAGACAGCAATCTGGGGAGAAACATCAGCTGGGTTATTTTTCTTTACTTTCCAAGGTGACCATTGCTCAGCTTTTCCTCACCCAGCTCTAAATTCATCTCCTTTCAGTATTCTGTTGTGTTTTGAGGGTTGTTTGGAGATGTCTTACATAACACAGGGAAAAACTGCAGACCTAAATTAGCTTTCTCTGCTCCAATTCTGGGAAACAGGAGAGTAATGTGGGCGAGAGTGAGAAGCTCTCAACAGCTACTGAGATCTACCTTTACCTTTCTAAGTTCCTAATGTCTTGCCTAAAGACAAACAAAAACAAATCTATGACATGCTGAGAAATGATTCTTCTCTCCTTCCTTTTCTTTTTGGTTTCCTGAAGCACATACTTGTTTTTCCTAACAAAGCCCT
>NC_072013.1:15823694-15828694 GCF_027791375.1 Indicator indicator | reverse complement strand
TCTTTCTTTCTTCTTTCTTCTTTCTTTCTTTCTTTCTTTCTTTCTTTCTTTTCTTCTTTCTTTCTTTCTTTCTTTCTTTCTTTCTTTCTTTCTTTCTTTCTTTCTTTCTTTCTTTCTTTCTTTCTTTCTTTCTCTCTTTCTTTCTTTCTTTCTCTCTTTCTTTCTTTCTTTCTTTTATTTTTTTTTATTTCTTTTTATTTCTTTCTTTTCCACAGCAGACCACACACTGGATCATTTCCTAGCTAGCTTTCCAGTACGAATGCCCCACTTTGTCCACAAATGGCAACCGCCCCAGTTTGCTCTCTAGCTGCCAACCCTCTTTAATATTCACAGTCTACTCTCTGCACAGCTATCAAAGGCAGCCACTTGTTTCTGCTCACTCAGGCAAAGAAATATTCCGGTTCAAAGTACAGCTCCTTTGTCTTGGGTTTTTCCAAATGCTTCCAAACAAATAGATGTTATTTAAAAATAAATACACTATAAGGGTGGGGGAAAGAAAATTTCAAAGCTGTTCCAATTTTTTGGGTCCTTTTTCCTGTCAGACAGTGCCACATTAATGAGATGCTTCATGGTTTTGACATAGAGTCAGAATGGGTTTGGTTGGAAAATACCTCTCAGATCATTCAGTCCAACCAGCAACTCAATGTCACCATGACCATCAAACCACATCCCAAAGTGCCATGGACACAGGTTTCTGGAACACCTCTAGGGATGGGGACTCCACCACCTTCCTGGACAGCCTGTTCCAACCTTCAACCCAACCCCACCATGGCCATCAAACCATGTCCCACAGTGCCATGGCCACAGGTTTCTCAAACACCTCTAGCTGCAAGCTCACACTGCCTGCTCCTGTCCAGCTTCTCCCCCACAGCACCCCAAAGGTCTTTTTCTCAGGGCTGCTTTCTATCCCCTCCTCCCCCAGTCTGTACTGATAGTGAGGATTGTTCTGGCCCAGGTACAGAACCCTGCACCTGCCTGCAGTTTCCTTTTGTCTGGACAGAAATGGCAATTTGAAAAATGCAGGCATTGCAGCAAAATTTCTGCACAGGTATTAAAGAAAAATAAAAATAATAATAATAAACACAGGATTCAATTAAATTATTTAAAATCTGAATAAAAAGCATTGGTTTGGTTGCAGAGCTAACTGAGGTCAAACAGAGCATTTGTATTTCTTTCTTTCATATTTAATGAAGTGTTTGGCCAAAAAAAACAGTAAAAATAAAATGAAAGCATTGTTGTGGGGCTTCACTAAGACATTTAATTAGCTAGATTCTAAATTCTAAACTGAATGCGGAAATCAAAGGGGTTTAAGGTTCTGAGCAGCTGTAAGATCCAGAGACACAGAATCATGGAGTGGTAGCTGTTGGAAGAGATCCTGGAGATCATCAACTGCAACCCTACTGCCAGAGCAGCATCAACTAGAAGCATAGAATCACAGAATCATAGAATCAGGGTTGGAAGGGAGCTCAAGGAGCATGCAGTTCCAACCCCCCTGCCTGCTAGCAGAAGTAACTATCTCCTTGTGTTCTCCTGTTTGTTTATTTATTGTCCTTCTTTTCAACCTAGGAGTGAAAGGAGAGTCTGACAGCAAAAGAAGCTTAGCAGAGACTTAGTCATTTTGATAGGGGATTTTCCTTATGCTTTAAAGGCAACTAAAGGAAGGATGAGGAAGAAATTCTTTACAGTGAGGGTAGGGAGACACTGGAACAGGTTGCCCAGGGAGTTTGTAGATGCTCCTTGCCTGGAGGCGTTCAAGGCCAGGCTGGATGAGGTCTTGAGCAACCTGGGCTGGTGGGAGGTGACCCTGCCCATGGCAGAGAGGTTGGAACTGGATGATCTTTAAGATCTGTTCCACCCCAAACCATTCTGTGATTCTATGAACTGTGAAGGTGTTTAAATAAACCTCAGAATTCTACCAGAAGATCATTTATATATTTTAGAGTTAGCATCAGTGTTAGATACAGCTAAACTCTCTGACTTTGACTGATTGGACAATCATAGAATCACAGAATTGTCAGGGTTAGAAGGGACCTCAAGGCTCATCCAGTTCCAACCCCCCTGCCATGGGCAGGGACACCTCACACTACAGCAGGTTGCTCACAGCCACATCCAGCCTGGCTGCAAAAACCTCCAGGCATGAGGCTTCCACCACCTCCCTGGACAACCTCTGCCAGTCTCTCACCACCCTCATGGGGAACAACTTCTTCCTAACCTCCAGTCTGAATCTCCCCATTTCTGGTTTTGCTCCATTCCCCCCAGTCCTGTCACTCCCTGACACCCTCAAAAGTCCCTCCCCAGCTTTCTGGGCAGGTCACACAGGAATGCATCCAGATAGGTCTTGAAAGTCTCCAGAGAAGGAGACTCCACAACCTCTCTGGGAAGCCTGTTCCAGGGCTCCATCACCCTTACAGTAATGAATTTTCTCCTTATGTCGAGGTGGAACTTCCTGCATTCCACTTTGTGTCTATTTCATGGACATGTGCCATGATTTAGAGCAGGACAATTGCTCTGAAGCCCCTGGGGAAAAGCAAACCACTTCACACACAGGATTGGAGCATTGGAAAATGCTTTTTAAATGGAAAATCTATTGACAGGCTCCAGCACTCCAATGTTCCACTGCACAGTGGTGAGCAGAGCAAGGCACAGAAAGGACAAAGGAAGGCTGCTCTGGGTTTAACAGAGAAGCTCACTGAGACAAAAAGCTTCACACCAAACCCCCACCAAACCAAATCAAACCAACCCCCAGTGCTCCTTCTCTCCCCACCTGGAGTCTATCACATGCCCCAGGGCTTTTTCTCCCCCCATTGCTAGGCTGGATTCAAGCTAGCCAGGCCTGAAACTGCCTCCCCTTGGTCCCTGGCATTAGAGCTAAACAAGCCAAGAATGCACAGCAAAAATTAGTTTGGGCTTGAAGGCCATGGGTAAGTCTGGAACCATCTCCCCCACACCAGAGAAGGGAAGCTCACTGCATCCAGGGAGGAGAAAGGGAAGAAAGAGAGAGACAATAACCTTGCAGTGGGATTGGTGGAGCTGCAGGATCTGTGGGAGGAAATACAAAGGTTACACTTTGGTGCACCCCCTGGACACTCTGGACCTGCTGGAGGGCTGCAAGTCAGTGATGCCTTTGCGAAGACACCACCCAGCTCCATCTGGGACATTGTGCAGTGCCCTCTGAGCTTTGTCATCCAGACAGCTCCCAATCCACCTCACTCACATTTCCTAAGCTCCTCTTTGTGGTTGAGTTGTTGCTAGACCAAAGCAACTCTTTGTAATTTCTGGACCTGCTGGAGGGATGCAACTTTGTGGTGCCTTTTTTAAAGGCTCCCACCTGAAAGGCTCAAGGTGAGGAGAAAGTTCTTCACAGAAAGAGTGATCTGCATTGGAATGTGCTGCCCAGGGAGGTGGTGGAGTCCCCAAGCCTGGCTGTGTTTCAAGGTGGTTTGGATGTGGTGCTTGGGGCTATGGTTTAGGGGTGAGCCTTGTAGAGTAGGGTTCTGGGTTGGACTTGGTGATCCTGAGGGGCTTTTCCAACATGAAGGATTCTGTGATTCTGTGAACAATTTCCTGTGGATTTCACACTCTCACAGTATATCAGCAGCTAGAAGGGACCTCCAGAGATCATCCAGTCCAATCCCCTGCCACAGCAGCATCACCCAGGGGAGTCTGCACAGGAATGATCCAGGTGGGGTTGGAAAGGCTGCAGAGAAGGAGACTCCACAACCTCTCTGGGCAGCCTGCTCCAGAGCTCTGCCACTCTCACACCAAAGAAGTTTCTCCTCATGCTGAGATGAAACCTTCTCTGTTCCAGTTTGTCTCCACTGTTCCTTGGCTTATTGCTGTGCACCACCCAAAAGATCCTGGCCCCCTCCCCTTGCCCCCCAGCCCTCAGCCTTGATAGACATTGATCAGATCCCTCTCAGCCTTCTCTTCTCCACACTAAACAGCCCCAGGGCTCTCAGCCTCTCTTCCCAGGGGAGATGCTCAAGTCCCCTAAGCATCCTCCTGGCTCTCCCTTGGACTCTCTCCAGCAGGTCTCTGTCTCTCTTGAACTGGGGAGCCCAGAACTGGACACAGGATTGCAGCTGTGGTCTCAGCAGGGCAGAGCAGAGGGGGAGCAGAACCTCCCTAGCCCTGCTGGCCACACTTTTCTTGCTGCCTCCCAGGATCCCATTGGTCTCTTGGCCACAAGGGCACATTGCTGTCCCATGCAGAACTTGCTGCCCACCAGCACTCCAAGGTCTTTCTCCATGGAGCTGCTTTCCAGCAGGGCAGCCCCCAACCTGTCCTGGTGCCTGCTGTGATTCCTCCCCAGATGCAGGACCCTGACCTTGTCCTTACTGAACTCCATGAGGTTTGCCTGCAGCCAGCTCTCAGCCTGTCTAGCTGTGGTTGGATGGTGAGATGAGACAAGAGGAATGGAGCTGCAGTGTGTGTAGTTTCCCATGTTATAGCTCTTCATGCCTTCACTTCTCTAAGAGAAACAAGAGTAAGAAAGCAACTTCAAAGTCTGTGTCCCAATTTCTTCCTCTTCAATGAGCCTTATCATAAAGCTACACATGGATTGCTTATTGCAATTGTGGAAGTGCAAATGGGATCTGGAACTCCTGCTAACTTAGGTTAGTGGAAATTTTATTGCTTGTGATCCTCTTTTACCATAAGATGCAAAGCCATTGCTGCCAGTAATTGTATTCACTGAGAACTACTTTTGCATGCTCACTGAGTTTAATTCAAACATTTGAAGAAGTAGGGCTCCTGTCTCATTTGGAAGCTTCCAACTCTCACGTTACATAAGAACAGCAAAGGCAAAAAGAAAAAAAGGTAGAGAAAGGCACAGCTTACAAAATATACAAGAATGTCCTAGAAGGAAAAAATTCTTTGCTGCAAGAATGGTCAAGAACAGGCTGCCCAGGGAGGTGGTGGAGTCCCCATCCCTGGAGGTGTTCAGGAAACCTGTGGCCATGTCACTGTGGGATGTGGTTTAATGGCCATGGTTGTGCTGG